>NW_027278670.1:0-150209 GCF_030028105.1 Mobula birostris | reverse complement strand
TGGATAGGTAGTGATGGAACAGGTGGATGGACAGTGAGGGAGGAGATGAATGGGCAGTGAGGAAGAAGGTGGATGGACAGTGAGGGAGGAGATGAATGGGCAGTGAGGGAGGAGGTGGATGGACAGTGAGGGAGTAGGAGGATAGACAGTGATGAAGGAGGTGGATGGGCAGTATTGGAGGAGGTGGATGGGCAGTATTGGAGGAGGTGCATGGACAGTGAGGGAGGAGATGAATGGACAGTGACGTAGGAGATGAATGGGCAGTGAGACAAGAGGCGGATGGACAGTGAGGGAGGACGTGAATGGGCACTGATGGATGAGATAAATGGACAGTTAGGGAGCAGTTGGATGTACAGTGATGGAGGAGATGAATGAGCAGTAAGGAAGGAGGTGGATGGACAGTGAGGGAAGAGATGAATGGGCAGTGAAGGAGGAGGTGGATGGACAGTGAAGGAGGAGGTGAATCAGCAGTGATGGAGGAGGTGGATGGACAGCCAGGGAGGAGGTCGATGGACAGTGACGAAGGAGTTGAATGGGCAGTGAGGGATGAGGTGGATGGACAGACAGGGATGAGGTGGATGGGCAGTGAGGGAGGAGGTGGATGGACAGCAAGGGAGGAGGTGGATGGACAATGAGGGAGGAGGTGAATGGGCATTGATGGTGGAGAAGAATGGACAGTGAGGGAGAAAATGAATGGGCAGTGAGGGAGGAGGAGGATGGACAGTGAGGGAGGAGGTGGATGGACAGTGATGGAGGAGGTGGATGGGTAGTGATGGAGGAGGTGGATGGACAATGAGGGAGGTTATGAATGATAAGTGAGGGAGGAGATGGATGGGCAGTGAGGGAAGAGGCGGAAGTACAGTGAGGAAGGAGTTGAATGGGCACTGATGGAGGAGATGTATGGACAGTGAGGGAGGATATGAATGGGCAGTGAGGGAGGATGTGGATGGACAGTGAGGGAGGAGGTGAATGCGCACTGATGGAGGAGATGAATGGACAGTGAGGGAGGAGATGAATGGGCAGTGAAGGAGGTCGTGGATGGACAGTGAGCGAGGAGGTGGATAGACAGTGATGATGGAGGTGGATGGGCAGTGATGGAGGAGGTGGATGGACAGTGAGGAACGAGATGAATGGACACTGAGGGAGGAGGTGGATGGACAGCCAGGGAGGAGGTCGATGGACAGTGACGAAGGAGTTGAATGGGCAGTGATGGAGCAGATGAATGGACAGTGAGGGAGGAGAGGAATGGGCAGTGAGGGAGGAGGTGGATGGACAGTAAGTGCGGAGGTGGATGGACAGTGATGGAGGAGGTGGATGGACAATGAGGGAGGAGGTGGATGGACAGTTATGGAGGAGGTGGATGGAAAGTGAGGGAGGAGGTGGTTGGACAGTGAGGGTGGAGGTGAATGGGCACTGATGGAGGAGATGAATGGACAGTGAGGGAGGAGGTGGATGGACAGTGAGGGAGGAGGTGTATGGACAGTGATGATGGATGTGGATGGGCAGTGATGGAGGAGGTGGACGGACAGTGAGGGAGGAGGTAGATGGACAGTGATGGAAGAGGTGGATGGACAGTGAGGGAGGAGCTGAATGGGCAGTGAGGGAGGAGGTGGATGAACAGTGAGGGAGGATGTGGATGGACAGTGATGATGGAGGTGGATAGGCAGTGATGGAGGAGGTGGATGGACAGTGACGGAGGAGATGAATGGACAGTGAGGGAGGCGATGGATGGGCAGTTAGGGAAGAGGTGGATGGACAGTAATGATGGAGGTGGATGGGCAGTGATGGAGGAGGTGGATGGACAGTAAGGGATGAGGTGGATGGACAGTGAGGGAGAAGGTGAATGGGCAGTGATGGAGGAGATGAATGGACAGTGAGGGACGAGATGAATGGACAGTGAGGGAGGAGGTGGCTGGACAGTCAGGGAGCAGGTGGATGGACAGTGAGGGAGGAGGTGAATGGGCAGTGATGGAGGAGATGAATGGACAGTGAGGGAGGAGATGAATGGGCAGTGATGGAGGAGGTGGTTGCACAGTGAGGGAGGAGGTGGATGGACAGTGATGGAGGAGGTAGATGGACAGTGAGGGAGGAGATAAATGGACAGTGATGGAGGAGATGAATGGACAGTGAGGGAGGAGAGGAATGGGCAGTGAGGGAGGATGCGGATGGACAGTGAGGGAGGAGGTGGATGGACAGTGATGATGGAGGTGGATGGCCAGTGAGGGTGGAGGTGAATGGGCACTGATGGAGGAGATGAATGGACAGTGAGGGAGGAGGTGGATGGACAGTGAGGGAGGAGGTGGATGGACAGTGATGATGGAGGTGGATGGGCAGTGATGGAGGAGGTGGATGGACACTGAGGGAGGAGGTAGATGGACAGTGATAGAGGAGGTGGATGAACAGTGAGGGAGGAGGTGAATGGGCAGTGATGGTGGAGATGAATGGACAGTGAGGGAGGAGATGAATGGGCAGTGAGGGAGGAGGTGGATTCACAGTGAGGGAGGATGTGGATGGACAGTGATGATGGAGGTGGATAGGCAGTGATGGATGAGGTGGATGGACAGTGACGGAGGAGATGAATGGACAGTGAGGGAGGCGATGGATGGGCAGTCAGGGAAGAGGTGGATGGACAGTGATGATGGAGGTGGATGGGCAGTGATGGAGGAGCTGGATGGACAGTGACGGAGGAGGTGGATGGACAGTGAGGGAACTGGTGGATGGACAGTGAGGGAGGAGGTGGATGGACAGTGATGGAGGAGGTGGATGGACAGTGAGGGAGGACATAAATGGACAGTGAGAGAGGAGGTGGATGGACAGTGAGGGAACTGGTGGATGGACAGTGAGGGAGGAGGTGGATGGACAGTGATGGAGGAGGTGGATGGACAGTGAGGGAGGACATAAATGGACAGTGAGAGAGGAGGTGGATGGACAGTGAGGGAGGTGGTGGATGGACAGTGAGGGAGGAGATGAATGGGCAGTGAGGGACGAGGTGGATGGACAGTGAGGGAGGAGCTGGATGGACAGTGATGGAGGAGATGAATGGACAGTGAGGGAAAAGATGGATGGGCAGTAAGGGAAGTGGTGGATGGACATTGAGGGAGGAGATGAATGGGCAGTGAGGGACGAGGTGGATGGACAGTGAGGGAGGAGATGGATGGACTGTGATGGAGGAGGTGGATGGGCAGTGATGGAGGAGTGGATGGTCAGTAAGGGAGGAGGTGGATGGACAGTGAAGGAGAAGATGAATGGGCAGTGATGGAGGAGATGAATGGACAGTGAGAGAGGAGATGAATGGACAGTGAGGGAGGAGGTGGAAGGAGAGTCAGGGAGGACGTGGATGGACAGTGAGGGAGGAGGTGAATGGGCAGTGATGGAGGAGATGAATGGACAGTGAGGGAGGAGAGGAATGGGCAGTGAGGGAGGAGGTTGATGGAAAGTCAGGGAGGAGGTGGATGGACAGTGAGGGAGGAGATAAATGGACAGTCAGAGAGGAGATGGATGGGCAATGAAGAAAGAGGCGGATGGACGGTGAGGGAGGAGATGAATGGACAGTGTGGGAGGAGGTGAATTGGCAGTGATGGAGGAGATGAATGGATAGTGAAGGAGAAGGTGGATAGACCATGAGGGAGTAGGTGTATGGACAGTGATGGAGGAGGTGGATGTGCAGTGATGGAGGAGGTGGATGGTCAGTCAGGGATGAGGTGGATGGGCAGTGAGGGAGGAGGTGGAAGGACAGTGAAGGAGGAGGTGGATGGACAGTGAGTGAGGAGGTGAATGGGCAGTGATGGTGAGATGAATGGACAGTGAGGGAGGAGGTGGATGGACAGTGATGGAGGAGGTGGATGGGCAGTGATGGAGTAGGTAGATGGACAATGAGGGAGGAGATGAATGGCCAGTGTGGGAGGAGATGGATGGGCAGTGAGGGAAGAGGCGGATGGACAGTGAGGGAGGAGGTGAATGGGCAGTGATGGTGAGATGAATGGACAGTGAGGGAGGAGGTGGATGGACAGTGATGATGGACGTGGATGGGCAGTGATGGAGGAGGTGGATGGACAGTGAGGGAGGAGATAAATGGACAGTGATGGAGGAGATGGATGGGCAGTAAGGGAAGTGGTGGATGGACTGTGAGGGAGCAGATGAATGGGCAGTGAGGGACGAGGTGGATGGACAGTGAGGGAGGCGGTGGATGGACTGTGATGGAGGAGGAGGATGGGCAGTGATGGAGGAGGTGGATGGACAGTAAGGGAGGAGGTGGATGGACAGTGAAGGAGAAGGTGAATGGGCAGTGATGGAGGAGATGAATGGACTGTGAGGGAGGACATGAATGGGCAGTGAGGGAGGAGGTGGAAACACTGTGAGGGAGGAGGTGGATGGACAGTGAGGGAGGAGATAAATGGACAGTCAGAGAGGAGATGGATGGACAATGAGGAAAGAGGCGAATGGACGGTGAGGGAGGAGATGAATGGACAGTGAGGGAGGAGGTGGATGGATCGTGAGGGAGGAGGTGAATGGGCAGTGATGGAGGAGATGAATGGACAGTGAAGGAAAAGGTGGATAGACAGTGAGGGAGTAGGTGGATGGACAGTGATGGAGGAGGTGGATGGGCAGTGATGGAGGAGTTGAATGGGCAGTGAGGGTGGAGGTGGATGGACAATGAGGGAGGAGATGTATGGCAAGTGAGGGAGGAGATGGATGGGCAGTGAGGGAAGAGGCGGATGGACAGTGAGGGAGGAGATGAATGGGCACTGAAGGAGGAGATGAACGGACAGTGAGGGAGGAGAGGAATGGGCAGTGAGGGAGGATGCGGATGGACAGTGAGGGAGGAGGTGGATGGACAGTGGTGATGGAGGTGGATGGACAGTGAGGGAGGAGGTGAATGGGCACTGCTGGAGGAGATGAATGGACAGTGAGTGAGGAGATGAACGGGCAGTGAGGGAGAAGGTAGATGGACAGTGAGGGAGGAGGTGGATGGACAGTGAGGGAGGAGCTGAATGCACAGTGAAGGAGGAGATGAATGGGCAGTGAGGGAGGTGATGAATGGACAGTGAGGGAGAAAATGAATGGACAGTGAGGGAGGAGGTGGATGGACTGTGATGGAGGAGGAGGATGGGCAGTGATGGAGGTGGTGGATGGACAGTAAGGAAGGAGGTGGATGGACAGTGATGGAGAAGGTGAATGGGCAGCGATGGAGTAGATGAATGGACAGTGAGGGAGGACATGAATGGGCAGTGAGGGAGGAGGTGGATGCACTGTGAGGCTGGAGGTGGATGGACAGTGAGGGAGGAGATAAATGGACAGACTGAGAGGAGATGGATGGGCAATGAGGAAAGAGGCGGATGGACGGTGAGGGAGGAGATGAATGGACAGTGAATGAGGAGGTAGATGGATCGTGAGGGAATAGGTGGATGGACAGTGATGGAGGAGGTGGATGGGCAGTGATGGAGGAGTTGAATGGGCAGTGAGGGAGGAGGTGGATGGACAATGAGGGAGGAGATGAATGGCCAGTGAGGGAGAGATGGATGGGCAGTGAGGGAAGAGGCGGATGGACAGTGAGGGAGGAGGTGAATGCGCACTTATGGAGGAGATGAATGGACAGTGAGGGAGGAGATGAATGGGCAGTGAGGGAGGATGCGGCTGGACAGTGAGGGAGGAGGTGGATGGACAGTGGTGATGGAGGTGGATGGACAATGAGGGAGGAGATGAATGGCCAGTGAGGGAGGAGATGGATGGGCAGTGAGGGAAGAGGCGGATGGACAGTGAGGGAGGAGGTGAATGGGCACTTATGGAGGAGATGAATGGACAGTGAGGGAGGAGATGAATGGGCAGTGAGGGAGGATGCGGCTAGACAGTGAGGGAGGAGGTGGATGGACAGTGGTGATGGAGGTGGATGGACAGTGAGGGAGGAGGTGGATGGACAGTGATGATGGACGTTGATGGGCATTGATGGAGGAGGTGGATGGACAGTGAGGGAGGAGATGAAATGACAGTGAGGGAGGAGGTGGATGGACAGTGAGGGAGGTGGTGGATGTACAGTGAGGGAGGAGATAAAATGACAGTGTGGGAGGAGGTGGATGGACAGTGAGGGAGGTGGTGGATGGACAGTGAGGGAGGAGATGAATGGTCAGTGAGGGACGAGATGGATGGGCAGTGAGGGAAGTGGTGGATGGACAGTGAGGGAGGAGATGAATGGGCAGTGAGGAAGAAGGTGGATGGACAGTGAGGGAGGAGATGAATGGACAGTGAGGGAGGAGGTGGATGGATCGTGAGGGAGGAGGTGGATGGATCGTGAGGGAGGCGGTGAATGGGCAGTGATGGAGGAGATGAATGGACAGTGAAGGAGAAGGTGGATAGACAGTGAGGGAGGAGGCGGATGGACAGTGATGGAGGAACTGGATGTGCAATGATGGAGGAGTTGAATAGGCACTGAGGGAGGAGGTGGATGGGCAGTCAGGGATGAGGTGGATGGACACTGATGATGGACGTGGATGGGCAGTGATGGAGGAGGTGGATGGATAGTGAGGGAGTAGATAAATGGACAGTGAGGGAGGAGGTGGATAGACAGTGAGGGAGGTGGTGGATGGACAGTGAGGGAGGAGATGAATGGGCAGTGAGGGACTAGGTGGATGGACAGTAAGGGAGGAGGTGGATGGACAGTGATGATGGAGGTGGGTGGGCAGCGATGGAGGAGTTGGATGGACAGTGAGGGAGGAGATGAGTGGACAGTGAGGGAGGAGAAGGATGGGCAGTAAGGGAAGTGGTGGATGGACAGTGAGGGAGGAGATGAATGGGCAGTGAGGGACGAGGTGGATGGACAGTGAGGGAGGAGGTGGATGGACTGTGATGGAGGAGGTGGATGGGCAGTGATGGAGGAGGTGGATGGACAGTAAGGGAGGAGGTGGATGGACAGTGAAGGAGAAGGTGAATTAGCAGTGATGGAGGAGATGAACGGACAGTGAGAGAGGAGATAAATGGACAGTGAGGGAGGAGGTGAATGGAAAGTCAGGGAGGAGGTGGATGGACAGTGAGGGAGGAGGTGAATGGGCAGTGATGGAGGAGATTAATGGACAGTGAGGGAGGAGATGAATGGGCAGTGAGGGAGGAGGTGGATGCACAGTGAGGGAGGAGGTGGATGGATCGTAAGGGAGGAGGTGAATGGGCAGCGATGGAGGAGATGAATGGACAGTGAAGGAGAAGGTGGATAGACAGTGAGGGAGTTGGTGGATGGACAGTGATGGAGGAGGTGGATGGGCAGTGATGGAGAAGTTGAATGGGCAGTGAGGGAGGAGGTGGATGGACAATGAGGGAGGAGATGAATGGCCAGTCAGGGAGGAGATGGATGGGCTGTGAGGGAAGAGGCGGATGGACAGTGAGGGAGGAGGTGAATGGGCACTGATGGAGGAGATGAATGGACAGTGAGGGAGAAAATGAATGGGCAGTGAGGGAGGAGGTGGATGGACAGTGATGGAGGAGGTGGATGGGCAGTGATGGAGGAGGTGGATGGACAGTGAGGGAGGAGATGAACGGACATTGAGGGAGGACGTGGATGGACAGTGAGGGAGGAGGTGGATGGACAGTGATGATGGACGTGGATGGGCAGTGTTGGAGGAGGTGGATGGACAGTGAGGGAGGAGATAAATTGACAGTGAGGGAGGAGGTGGATAGCCAGTGAGGGAGGTGGTGGATGGACAGTGAGGGAGGAGATGAATGAGCAGTGAGGGAGGAGGTGGATGGATCATGAGGGAGGAGGTGGATGGACAGTGATGATGGACGTGGATGGGCAGTGATGGAGGAGGTGGATGGACAGTGAGGGAGTAGATAAATGGACAGTGAGGGAGGAGGTGGATAGACAGTGAGGGAGGTGGTGGATGGACAGTGAGGGAGGAGATGAATGGGCAGTGAGGGACTAGGTGGATGGACAGTAAGGGAGGAGGTGGATGGACAGTGATGATGGAGGTGGGTGGGCAGCGATGGAGGAGTTGGATGGACAGTGAGGGAGGAGATGAGTGGACAGTGAGGGAGGAGAAGGATGGGCAGTAAGGGAAGTGGTGGATGGACAGTGAGGGAGGAGATGAATGGGCAGTGAGGGACGAGGTGGATGGACAGTGAGGGAGGAGGTGGATGGACTGTGATGGAGGAGGTGGATGGGCAGTGATGGAGGAGGTGGATGGACAGTAAGGGAGGAGGTGGATGGACAGTGAGGGAGAAGGTGAATTAGCAGTGATGGAGGAGATGAATGGACAGTGAGAGAGGAGATAAATGGACAGTGAGGGAGGAGGTGGATGGAAAGTCAGGGAGGAGGTGGATGGACAGTGAGGGAGGAGGTGAATGGGCAGTGATGGAGGAGATTAATGGACAAAGAGGGAGGAGATGAATGGGCAGTGAGGGAGGAGGTGGATGCACAGTGAGGGAGGAGGTGGATGGATCGTAAGGGAGGAGGTGAATGGGCAGCGATGGAGGAGATGAATGGACAGTGAAGGAGAAGGTGGATAGACAGTGAGGGAGTAGGTGGATGGACAGTGATGGAGGAGGTGGATGGGCAGTGATGGAGAAGTTGAATGGGCAGTGAGGGAGGAGGTGGATGGACAATGAGGGAGGAGATGAATGGCCAGTCAGGGAGGAGATGGATGGGCTGTGAGGGAAGAGGCGGATGGACAGTGAGGGAGGAGGTGAATGGGCACTGATGGAGGAGATGAATGGACAGTGAGGGAGAAAATGAATGGGCAGTGAGGGAGGAGGTGGATGGACAGTGATGGAGGAGGTGGATGGGCAGTGATGGAGGAGGTGGATGGACAGTGAGGGAGGAGATGAACGGACATTGAGGGAGGACGTGGATGGACAGTGAGGGAGGAGGTGGATGGACAGTGATGATGGACGTGGATGGGCAGTGTTGGAGGAGGTGGATGGACAGTGAGGGAGGAGATAAATTGACAGTGAGGGAGGAGGTGGATAGCCAGTGAGGGAGGTGGTGGATGGACAGTGAGGGGGGAGATAAAATGACAGTGAGGGAGAAGGTGGATGGACAGTGAGGGAGGTGGTGGATGGACAGTGAGGGAGGAGATGAATGGGCAGTGAGGGACGAGGTGGATGGACAGTGAGGGAGGAGATGGATGGACTGTGATGGAGGAGGAGGATGGGCAGTGATGGTGGAGGTGGATGGACAGTAAGGGAGGTGGTGGATGGACAGTGAAGGAGAAGGTGAATGGGCAGTGATGGAGGAGATGAATGGACAGTGAGGGAGGACATGAATGGGCAGTGAGGGAGGAGGTGGATGCACTGTGAGGGAGGAGGTGGATGGACAGTGAGGGAGGAGATAAATGGACAGTCAAAGAGGAGATGGATGGGCAATGAAAAAAGAGGCGGATGGACGGTGAGGGAGGAGATGAATGGACAGTGAAGGAGGAGGTGGATGGATCGTGAGGGAGTAGGTGGATGGACAGTGATGGAGGAGGTGGATGGGCAGTGATGGAGGAGTTGAATGCGCAGTGAGGGAGGAGTTGGATGGACAATGAGGGAGGAGATGAATGGCCAGTGAGGGAGGAGATGGATGGGCAGTGAGGGAAGAGGCGGATGGACAGTGAGGGAGGAGGTGAATGGGCACTGATGTAGGAGTTGAATGGACAGTGAGGGAGGAGATGAATGGGCAGTGAGGGAGGATGCAGATGGACAGTGAGGGAGGAGGTGGATGGACAGTGGTGATGGAGGTGGATGGACAGTGAGGGAGGAGCTGAATGGGCACTGATGGAGGAGATGAATGGACAGTGAGTGAGGAGATGAACGGGCAGTGAGGGAGAAGGTAGATGGACAGTGAGGGAGGAGGTGGATGGACAGTGATGATGGACGTGGATGGGCAGTGATGGAGGAGGTGGATGGACAGTGAGGGAGGTGATAAAATGACAGTGAGGGAGGAGGTGGATGGACGGTGAGGGAGGTGGTGGATGGACCGTGAGGGAGGAGATAAAATGACAGTGAGAGAGGAGGTGGATGGACAGTGAGGGAGGTGGTGGATGGACAGTGAGAGAGGAGATGAATGGGCAGTGAGGGACGAGGTGGATGGACAGTGAGAGAGGAGGTGGATGGACAGTGATGATGCAGGTGGGTGGGCAGTGATGGAGGAGTTGGATGGGCAGTCAGTGAGGAGATGAATGGACAGTGAGGGAAGAGATGGATGGGCAGTGAGGGAAGTGGTGGATGGACCGTCAGGGAGGACATGAATGGGCAGTGAGGAAGAAGGTGGATGGACAGTGAGGGAAGAGATGAATGGACAGTGAGGGAGGAGGTGGATGGATCGTGAGGGAGGAGGTGGACGGATCATGAGGGAGGAGGAGAATGGGCAGTGATGGAGGAGATGAATGGACAGTGAAGGAGAAGGTGGATAGACAGTGAGGGAGGAGGCGGATGGACAGTGATGGAGGAACGGGATGTGCAGTGATGGAGGAGTTGAATAGGCAGTGAGGGAGGAGGTGGATGGGCAGTCAGGGATGAGGTGGATGGGCAGTCAGGGAGGAGGTGGATGGACAGTCATGGAGGAGGTGAATGGGCACTGATGGAGGAGATGAATGGACAGTGAGGGAGGAGATGAACGGGCAGTGAGGGAGGACGTGGATGGACCGTGAGGGAGGAGGTGGATGGACAGTGATGATGGACGTGGATGGGCAGTGATGGCGGAGATGAATGGACAGTGAGGGAGGAGATAAATGGGCAGTGAGGGAGGAGGTGGATGCACAGTGAGGGAGGAGGTGGATGGGCAGTAAGGGAAGTGGTGGATGGACTGTGAGGTAGGAGATGAATGGGCAGTGAGGGAGGAACGGGATGTGCAGTGATGGAGGAGTTGAATAGGCAGTGAGGGAGGAGGTGGATGGGCAGTCAGGGATGCGGTGGATGGGCAGTGAGGGAGGAGGTGGATGGACAGTCATGGAGGAGGTGAATGGGCACTGATGGAGGAGATGAATGGACAGTGAGGGAGGAGATGAACGGGCAGTGAGGGAGGACGTGGATGGACCGTGAGGGAGGAGGTGGATGGACAGTGATGATGGACGTGGATGGGCAGTGATGGCGGAGATGAATGGACAGTGAGGGAGGAGATAAATGGGCAGTGAGGGAGGAGGTGGATGCACAGTGAGGGAGGAGGTGGATGGGCAGTAAGGGAAGTGGTGGATGGACTGTGAGGTAGGAGATGAATGGGCAGTGAGGGAGGAGATGGATGGGCAGTAAGGGAAGTGGTGGTTGGACTGTGAGGGAGGAGATGAATGGGCAGTGAGGGGCGAGGTGGATGGACAGTGAGGGAGGAGGTGGATTGACTGTGATGGAGGAGGTGGATGGGCAGTGATGGAGGAGGTGGATGGACAGTAAGGGAGGAGGTGGATGGGCAGTGAAGGAGAAGGTGAATGGGCAGTGATGGAGGAGATGAATGGACAGTGAGAGAGGAGATGAACGGACAGTGAGGGAGGAGGTGGATGGAAAGTCAGGGAGGAGGTGGATGGACAGTGAGGGAGGAGGTGAATGGGCAGTGATGGAGGAGATGAATGGACAGTGAGGGAGGAGATAAATGGGCAGTGAGGGAGGAGGTGGATGCACAGTTAGGGAGGAGGTGGATGGACAGTGAGGGAGGAGATAAATGGACAGTCAGAGAGGAGATGGATGGGCAATGAGGAAAGAGGCGGATGGACGGTGCAGGAGGATGTGAATGGACAGTGAGGGAGGAGGTGGATGGATCGTGAGGGAGGAGGTGAATGGGCAGTGATGGAGGAGATGAATGGACAGTGAAGGAGAAGGTGGATAGACAGTGAGGGAGTAGGTGGATGGACAGTGATGGAGGAGGTGGATGGGCAGTGATGGAGGAGTTGAATGGGCAGTGAGGGAGGAGGTGGATGGACAATGAGGGACGAGATGAATGGCCAGTGAGGGAGGAGATGGATGGTCAGTGAGGGAAGAGGCGGATGGACAGTGAGGGAGGAGGTGAATGGGCACTGATGGAGGAGATGAATGGACAGTGAGGGAGGAGAAGAATGCGCAGTGAGGGAGGATGCGGATGGACCGTGAGGGAGGAAGTGGATGGACAGTGGTGATGGAGGTGGATGGACAGTGAGGGAGGAGGTGAATGGGCACTGCTGGAGGAGATGAATGGACAGTGAGTGAGGAGATGAACGGGCAGTGAGGGAGAAGGTAGATGGACAGTGAGGGAGGAGGTGGATGGACAGTGATGATGGACGTGGATGGGCAGTGATGGAGGAGGTGGATGGACAGTGAGGGAGGAGATAAATGGACAGTGAGGGAGGAGGTGGATAAACAGTGAGGGAGGTGGTGGGTGGACAGTGAGGGAGGAGATGAATGGGCAATGAGGAAAGAGGCGGATGGACGGTGAGGGAGGAGATGAATGGACAGTGAGGGAGGAGGTAGATGGATCGTGAGGGAGGAAGTGAATGGGCAGTGATGGAGGAGATGAATGGACAGTGAAGGAGAAGGTGGATAGACAGTGAGGGAGTAGGTGGATGGACAGTGATGGAGGAGCTGAATGCACAGTGAAGGATGAGATGAATGGGCAGTGAGGGAGGAGGTGAATGGGCAGTGATGGAGGAGATGAATGGACAGTGAGAGAGGAGATGAACGGACAGTGAGGGAGGAGGTGGATGGAAAGTCAGGGAGGAGGTGGATGGACAGTGAGGGAGGAGGTGAATGGGCAGTGATGGAGGAGATGAATGGACAGTGAGGGAGGAGATAATTGGGCAGTGAGGGAGGAGGTGGATGCACAGTGAGGGAGGAGGTGGATGGACAGTTTGGGAGGAGATAAATGGACAGTCAGAGAGGAGATGGATGGGCAATGAGGAAAGAGGCGGATGGACGGTGCAGGAGGATGTGAATGGACAGTGAGGGAGGAGGTGGATGGATCGTGAGGGAGGAGGTGAATGGGCAGTGATGGAGGAGATGAATGGACAGTGAAGGAGAAGGTGGATAGACAGTGAGGGAGTAGGTGGATGGACAGTGATGGAGGAGGTGGATGGGCAGTGATGGAGGAGTTGAATGGGCAGTGAGGGAGGAGGTGGATGGACAATGAGGGACGAGATGAATGGCCAGTGAGGGAGGAGATGGATGGGCAGTGAGGGAAGAGGCGGATGGACAGTGAGGGAGGAGGTGAATGGGCACTGCTGGAGGAGATGAATGGACAGTGAGTGAGGAGATGAACGGGCAGTGAGGGAGAAGGTAGATGGACAGTGAGGGAGGAGGTGGATGGACAGTGATGGAGGAGGTGGATGGACAGTAAGGGAGGAGATAAATGGACAGTGAGGGAGGAGGTGGATAAACAGTGAGGGAGGTGGAGGATGGACAGTGAGGGAGGAGATGAATGGGCAATGAGGAAAGAGGCGGATGGACGGTGAGGGAGGAGATGAATGGACAGTGAGGGAGGAGGTAGATGGATCGTGAGGGAGGAAGTGAATGGGCAGTGATGGAGGAGATGAATGGACAGTGAAGGAGAAGGTGGATAGACAGTGAGGGAGTAGGTGGATGGACAGTGATGGAGGAGCTGAATGCACAGTGAAGGAGGAGATGAATGGGCAGTGAGGGAGGAGGTGGATGGGCAGTGAGGGAGCAGGTGGATGGACAGTCAGGGATGAGGTGGAAGGGCAGTGTGGGAGGAGGTGGATGGACAGTGCGGGAGGAGGTGAATGGGCATTGATGGAGGTGAAGAATGGACAGTAAGGGAGAAAATGAATGGGCAGTGAGGGAGGAGGTGGATGGACACTGAGTGAGGAGGTGGATGGACAGTGATGGTGGAGGTGAATGGGTAGTGATGGAGGAGGTGGATGAACAATGAGGGAGGGTATGAATGTCCAGTGAGGGAGGAGATGGATGGGCAGTGAGGGAAGAGGCGGATGGACAGTGAGGGAGGAGGTGGATGGACAGTGAGGGAGGAGGTGGATGGACAGTGATGATGGAGGTGGAAGGGCAGTGATGAAGGAGGTGGGTGGACAGTGAGGGAGGAGTTGAATGGGCAGTGATGGAGGAGATGAATGGACAGTGAGGGAGGAGATGAATGGGCAGTGAGGGAGGAGGTGCATGGACAGTAAGAGCGGAGGTGGATGGACAGTGATGGAGGAGGTGGATGGACAGTGAGGGAGGAGATAAATGGACAGTGAGAGAGGAGATGGATGGGCAGTGAGGAAAGAGGCAGATGGACAGTGAGGGTGGAGGTGAATGGGCACTAATGGAGGAGATGAATGGACAATGAGGGAGGAGGTGGATGGACAGTTATGGAGGAGGTGGATGGAAAGTGAGGGAGGAGGTGGTTGGACAGTGAGGGTGGAGGTGAATGGGCACTGATGGAGGAGATGAATGGATAGTGAGGGGGGAGAAGGATGGACAGTGAGTGAGGTGGTGGATGGACAGTGATGATGGAGGTGGATGGGCAGTGATGGAGGAGTTGAATGGGCAGTGAAGGAGGAGGTGGATGGACAGTCAGGGATGAGGTGGAAGGGCAGTGTGGAAGGAGGTGGATGGACAATGCAGGAGGAGGTGAATGGGCATTGATGGAGGTGAAGAATGGATAGTTAGGGAGAAAATGAATGGGCAGTGAGGGAGGAGGTGGTTGGACAGTGAAGGAGGAGGTGGATGGACAGTGAGGGAGGAGGTGGATGTGCAGTGAGGGAGGAGGTGGATGGACAGTGATGATGGAGGTGGATAGGCAGTGATAAAGGAGGTGGATGGACAATGAGGGAATAGATGACTGGACAGTGAGGGAGGAGGTGGATCGACAGTGATGGAGGAAGTGGATGGACAGTCAGGGATGAGGTGGATGGGCAGTGAGGGAGGAGGTGGATGGACAGTGAGGGAGGAGGTGGATGGACAGTGAGGGAGGAGGTGAATGGGCAGTGATGAAGGAGATGAATGGACAGTGAGGGAGGAGATGAATGGGTAGTGAGGGAGGAGGTGGGTGGACAGTGAGGGCGGAGGTGGATGGACAGTGATGGAAGAGGTGGATGGACAGTGAGGGAGGAGATAAATGGACAGTGAGAGAGGAGATGGATGGGCAGTGAGGAAAGAAACGGATGGACAGTGAGGGAGGAGATGGATGGACAGTGAGGGAGGTGGTGGATGGACAGTGAGGGTGGAGGTGAATGGGCACTGATGGAGGAGATGAATGGACCGTGAGGGAGGAGGTGGATGGACAATAAGGGAGGTTATGAATGGCCAGTGAGGGAGGAGATGGATGGGCAGTGAGGGAAGAGGCGGATAGACAGTGAGGGAGAAGGTGGATGGACAGTGAGGGAGGAGGTGGATGGGCAGTGATGATGGAGGTGGATGGGCAGTGATGGAGGAGGTGGATGGACAGTGAGGGAGGAAATGACTGGACAGTGAGGGAGGAGGTGGATGGACAGTGAGGGAGGAAATGACTGGACAGTGAGGGAGGAGGTGGATGGACAGTGAGGGAGGAGGTGGATGGACAGTCAGGGAGGAGGTGGATGGACAGCGAGGGAGGAGGTGCATGGGCAGTGATGGAGGAGATGAATGGACAGTGTGGAGGAGATGAATGGATAGTGAGGGCGGAGGTGGATGGAAACTGAGGGCGGAGGTGGATGGACGGTGATGGAGGAGGTGGATGGACAGTGAGGGAGGAGATAAATACACAGTGAGAGAGGAGATGGATGGGCAGTGTGGAAAGAGGCAGATGGACAGTGAGGGTGGAGGTGAATGGGCACTGATGGAGGAGATGAATGGACAGTGAGGGAGGAGGTGGATGGACAGTGATGATGGAGGTGGATGACCAGTGAGGGTGGAGGTGAATGGGCACTGATGGAGGAGATGAATGGACAGTGAGGGAGGAGGTGCGTGGACAGTGAGGGAGTAGGTGGATGGACAGTGATGATGGAGGTGGATGGGCAGTGATGGAGGAGGTGGGTGGACACTGAGGGACGAGGTGAATGGGCAGTGAGGGAGGAGATGAATGTAAAGTGAGGGAGGCGACGGATGGGCAGTCAGGGAAGAGGTGGATGGACAGTGATGATGGAGGTGGATGGGCAGTGATGGAGGAGGTGGATGGACAGTAAGGGTGGAGATGAATGGACAGTGAGGGAGGGGGTGGATGGACAGTGAGGGAACTGGTGGATGGACAGTGAGGGAGGAGATGAATGGGCAGTGGGGGACGAGGTGGATGGATAGTGAGGGCGGAGGTGGATGGACAGTGATGGAGGAGGTGGATGGACAGTGAGGGAGGAGATAAATGGACAGTGACAGAGGAGATGGGTGGGCAATGAGGAAAGAGGCGGATGAACAGTGAATCAGGAGGTGAATGGGCACTGATGGAGGAGATGAATGGACAGTGAAGGAGGAGGTGGATGGACAGTGATGGAGGAGGTGAATGGGCAGTGATGGAGGAGGTGGATGGACAGTAAGGGAGGAGGTGGATGGACAGTGAGGGAGGAGATGAATGGACAGTGAGAGAGGAGATGGATAGGCAGCGATGGAGGAGGTGGATGGACAGTGATGGACGAGATGAATGGGCAGTGATGGAGGGGGATGGACAGTGAGGGAGGAGATGAATGGGCACTGAGGAAGGAGGTGGATGGACAGTGAGGGAGGAGATGGATGGACAGTGAGGGACAAGGAGGATGGACAGTGATGGAGGTGCATGGGCAGTATTGGAGGAGGTGGATGGACAGTGAGGGAGGAGGTAGATGGACAGTGAGGGAGGAGGTGGATTGACAGTGAGGGAGGAGGTGAATGGGCAGTAAGGAAGGAGGTGGATGGACAGTGAGGGAGGATGTGGATGGACAGTGATGATGGAGGTGGAGAGGCAGTGATGGAAGAGGTGGATGGACAGTGACGAAGGAGAAGAATGGAAAGTGAGGGAGGCGATGGATGGGCTGTCAGGGAAGAGGTGGATGGACAGTGATGGAGGAGGTGGATGGGCAGTGAGGGAGGAGGTGGATGGACAGTGAGGGAGGAGGTGGATGGAAGTGAATGAGGATGTGGATGGACAGTGATGATGGAGGTGGAGAGGCAGTGATGGAGGAGGTGGATGGACAGTGACGGAGGAGAAGAATGGAAAGTGAGGGAGGCGATGGATGGGCAGTCAGGGAAGAGTTGGATGGAAAGTGATGGAGGAGGTGGATGGGCAGTGAGGGAGGAGGTGGATGGACAGTGAGGGAGGAGGTGGATGGACAGTGATGATGGAGGTGGATGGGCAGTGATGGAGGAGATGGATGGACAGTGAGGGAGGAGGTAGATGGACAGTGAGGGAGGATGTGGATGGACAGTGACGGAGGAGGTAGATGGACATTGATGGAGGAGGTGGATGGACAGTGAGGGAGGAGATAAATGGACAGTGAGGGAGGAGGTGGATGACCAGTGAGGGAACTGGTGGATGGACAGTGAGGGAGGAGGTGGATGGACAGTGAGAGAGGAGATAAATGGACAGTGAGAGAGCAGATGGGTGGGCAGTGATGAAAGAGGCAGATGGACAGTGAGGGACTAGGTGAATGGGCACTGATGTAGGAGATGAATGGACAGTGGAGGAGGTGGTTGGACAGTGATGGAGGAGATGGATGGGCAGTGATGGAGGAGATGAATGGACAGTGAGGGAGGAGATGAATGGGCAGTGAGGGAGGAGGTGGATGCACAGTGATGGGAGGAGGTGCATGGACAGTGATGGAGGAGGTGGATGGACAGTGAGGGAGGATGTGGATGGACAGTGATGATGGAGGTGGAGAGGCAGTGATGGAGGAGGTGGATGGACAGTGACGAAGGAGAAGAATGGAAAGTGAGGGAGGCGATGGATGGGCAGTCAGGGAAGAGGTGGATGGACAGTGATGGAGGAGGTGGATGGGCAGTGAGGGAGGAGGTGGATGGACAGTGATGGAGGATGTGGATGGACAGTGATGATGGAGGTGGAGAGGCAGTGATGGAGGAGGTGGATGGACAGTGACGGAGGAGAAGAATGGAAAGTGAGGGAGGCGATGGAATGGCAGTCAGGGAAGAGGTGGATGGACAGTGATGGAGGAGGTGGATGGGCAGTGAGGGAGGAGGTGGATGGACAGTGATGGAGGAGGTGGAGGGACAGTGAGGGAGGAGGTGAATGGGCAGTGATGGTGGAGATGAATGGACAGTGAGGGAGGAGATGAATGGGCAGTGAGGGAGGAGGTGGATGGACAATGAGGGAGGATGTGGATGGACAGTGATGCTTGAGATGGATAGGCAGTGATGGAGGAGGTGGATGGACAGTGACGGAGGAGATGAATGGACAGTGAGGGAGGCGATGGATGGGCAGTCAGGGAAGAGGTGGATGGACAGTGATGATGGAGATGAATGCACAGTGAGGGAGGAGATGAATGGGCAGTGAGGGAGAAGGTGGATGGACAGTGAGGGAGGATGTGGATGGACAGTGAGGGAGGAGGTAGATGGACAGTGACGGAGGAGGTGGAGGGACAGTGAGGGAGGAGGTGAATGGGCAGTGAGGGAGGAGGTGGATGCACAGTGATGGGAGGAGGTGCATGGACAGTGATGGAGGAGGTGGATGGACAGTGAGGGAGGAGATAAATGAACAGTGAGAGAGGAGATGGATGGGCAGTGAGTGAGGAGCTGGATGGACAGTGAGGGTGGAGGTGGATAGACAGTGTTGGAGGAGGTGGATGGACAGTGAGGGAGGAGGTGGATGACCAGTGAGGGAACTGGTGGATGGACAGTGAGGGAGGAGGTGGATGGACAGTGAGAGAGGAGATAAATGGACAGTGAGAGAGCAGATGGGTGGGCAGTGATGAAAGAGGCAGATGGACAGTGAGGGACTAGGTGAATGGGCACTGATGTAGGAGATGAATGGACAGTGGAGGAAGTGGTTGGACAGTGATGGAGGAGATGGATGGGCAGTGATGGAGCAGATGAATGGACAGTGAGGGAGGAGATGAATGGGCAGTGAGTGAGGAGGTGGATGCACAGTGATGGGAGGAGGTGCATGGACAGTGATGGAGGAGGTGGATGGACAGTGAGGGAGGATGTGGATGGACAGTGATGATGGAGGTGGAGAGGCAGTGATGGAGGAGGTGGATGGACAGTGACGAAGGAGAAGAATGGAAAGTGGGGGAGGCGATGGATGGGCAGTCAGGGAAGAGGTGGATGGACAGTGATGGAGGAGGTGGATGGGCAGTGAGGGAGGAGGTGGATGGACAGTGATGGAGGATGTGGATGGACAGTGATGATGGAGGTGGAGAGGCAGTGATGGAGGAGGTGGATGGACAGTGACGGAGGAGAAGAATGGAAAGTGAGGGAGGCGATGGATGGGCAGTCAGGGAAGAGGTGGATGGACAGTGATGGAGGAGGTGGATGGACAGTGAGGGAGGAGGTAGATGGACAGTGATGGAGGAGGTGGAGGGACAGTGCGGGAGGAGGTGAATGGGCAGTGATGGTGGAGATGAATGGACAGTGAGGGAGGAGATGAATGGGCAGTGAGGGAGGAGGTGGATGGACAGTGAGGGAGGATGTGGATGGACAGTGATGATGGAGGTGGATGAGCAGTGATGGAGGAGGTGGATGGACAGTGAGGGAGGAGATAAATGGACAGTGAGGGAGGAGGTGGATGGACAGTGAGGGAACTGGTGGATGGACAGTGAGGGAGGAGATGAATGAGCAGTGAGGGACGAGGTGGATGAACACTGAGGGAGGAGGTGGATGGACAGTGATGGAGGAGGTGGATGGGCAGTGAGAGAGGAGATAAATGGACAGTGAGAGAGCAGATGGGTGGGCAGTGATGAAAGAGGCGGATGGACAGTGTGGGACTAGGTGAATGGGCACTGATGCAGGAGATGAATGGACAGTGGAGGAGGTGGTTGGACAGTGATGGAGGAGATGGATGGGCAGTGATGGAGGAGATGAATGGACAGTGAGGGAGGAGATGAATGGGCAGTGAGGGAGGAGGTGGATGCACAGTGATGGGAGGAGGTGCATGGACAGTAATGGAGGAGGTGGATGGACAGTGAGGGAGGAGATAAATGAACAGTGAGAAAGGAGATGGATGGGCAGTGAGGAAAGAGGCGGATGGACAGTGAGGGTGGAGGGGAATGGGCACTGATGGAGGAGATGAATGGACAGTGAGGGACGAGGAGGATGGACAGTGATGGAGGAGGTGGATGGGCAGTGATGGAGGAGGTGGATGGACAGTGAGGGAGGAGGTGGATGGACAGTGAGGGAGGAGGTGAATGGGCAGTGATGGAGGAGCTGAATGTACAGTGAAGGAGGAGATGAATGGGCAGTGAGTGAGGAGCTGGATGGACAGTGAGGGAGGAGGTGGATAGACAGTGTTGGAGGAGGTGGATGGACAGTGAGGGAGGAGATGAATGGACAGTGAGAGGGGAGATGGATAGGCAGCGATGGAGGAGGTGGATGGACAGTGATGGACGAGATGAATGGGCAGTGATGGAGGGGGATGGACAGTGAGGGAGGAGATGAATGGGCACTGAGGAAGGAGGTGGATGGACAGTGAGGGAGGAGATGGATGGACAGTGAGGGACAAGGAGGATGGACAGTGATGGAGGTGCATGGGCAGTATTGGAGGAGGTGGATGGACAGTGAGGGAGGAGGTAGATGGACAGTGAGGGAGGAGGTGGATTGACAGTGAGGGAGGAGGTGAATGGGCAGTAAGGAAGGAGGTGGATGGACAGTGAGGGAGGATGTGGATGGACAGTGATGATGGAGGTGGAGAGGCAGTGATGGAAGAGGTGGATGGACAGTGACGAAGGAGAAGAATGGAAAGTGAGGGAGGCGATGGATGGGCTGTCAGGGAAGAGGTGGATGGACAGTGATGGAGGAGGTGGATGGGCAGTGAGGGAGGAGGTGGATGGACAGTGAGGGAGGAGGTGGATGGAAGTGAATGAGGATGTGGATGGACAGTGATGATGGAGGTGGAGAGGCAGTGATGGAGGAGGTGGATGGACAGTGACGGAGGAGAAGAATGGAAAGTGAGGGAGGCGATGGATGGGCAGTCAGGGAAGAGTTGGATGGAAAGTGATGGAGGAGGTGGATGGGCAGTGAGGGAGGAGGTGGATGGACAGTGAGGGAGGAGGTGGATGGACAGTGATGATGGAGGTGGATGGGCAGTGATGGAGGAGATGGATGGACAGTGAGGGAGGAGGTAGATGGACAGTGAGGGAGGATGTGGATGGACAGTGACGGAGGAGGTAGATGGACATTGATGGAGAAGGTGGAGGGACAGTGAGGGAGGATGTGAATGGGCAGTGATGGTGGAGATGAATGGACAGTGAGGGACGAGATGAATGGGCAGTGAGGGAGGAGGTGGATGGACAGTGAGGGAGAATGTGGATGGACAGTGATGCTGGAGGTGTATAGGCAGTGATGGAGGAGGTGGATGGACAGTGACGGAGGAGATGAATGGACAGTGAGGGAGGCGATGGATGGGCAGTCAGGGTAGAGGTGGATGGACAGTGATGATGGAGGTGGATGAGCAGTGATGGAGGAGGTGGATGGACAGTGAGGGAGGAGATTAATGGACAGAGAGGGAGAATATGGATGGGCAGTGAGGGAAGAGGCGGATGGACAGTGAGGGAGGAGGTGAATGGGTACTGATGGAGGAGATGAATGGACAGTGAGGGAGGAGGTGGATGGACAGTGAGGGGACTGGTGGATGGACAGTGAGGGAGGAGATGAATGAGCAGTGAGGGACGAGGTGGATGGACAGTGAGGGAGGAGGTGGATGGACAGTGATGGAGGAGGTGGATGGACAGTGAGAGAGGAGATAAATGGACAGTGAGAGAGCAGATGGGTGGGCAGTGAGGAAAGAGGCGGATGGACAGTGAGGGACTAGGTGAATGGGCACTGATGTAGGAGATGAATGGACAGTGAAGGAGGAGGTGGTTGGACAGTGATGGAGGAGGTGGATGGGCAGTGATGGAGGAGATGAATGGACAGTGAGGGAGGAGATGAATGGGCAGTGAGGGAGGAGGTGGATGGACAGTGAGGGAGAATGTGGCTGGACAGTGATGATGGAGGTGGACAGGCAGTGATGAAGGAGGTGGATGGACAGTGACGGAGGAGATGAATGGACAGTGAGGGAGGCGACGGATGGGATGTCAGGGAAGAGGTGGATGGACAGTGATGATGGAGGTGGATGGGCAGTGATGGAGGAGGTGGATGGACAGTGAGGGCGGAGGTGGATGGACAGTGATGGAGGAGGTGGATGGACAGTGAGGGAGGAGATAAATGGACAGTGACAGAGGAGATGGGTGGGCAGTGAGGAAAGAGGCGGATGAACAGTGAAGCAGGAGGTGAATGGGCACTGATGGAGGAGATGAATGGACAGTGAAGGAGGAGGTGGTTGGACAGTGATGGAGGAGGTGGATGGGCAGTGATGGAGGAGATGAATGGACAGTGAAGGAGGAGGTGGTTGGACAGTGATGGAGGAGGTGGATGGGCAGTGATGGAGGAGGTGGATGGACAGTAAGGGAGGAGATGAATGGGCACTGATAGAGCAGATGAATGGACAGTGAGGGAGAAGATGAATGGGCAGTGAAGGAGGAGGTGGATGGACAGTCAGGGATGAGGTGCATGGACAGTGAGGGAGGAGGTGAATGGGCAGTGATGGAGGAGATGAATGGACAGTGAGGGAGGAGGTGAATGGGCACTGATAGAGCAGATGAATGGACAGTGAGGGAGAAGATGAATGGGCAGTGAAGGAGGAGGTGGATGGACAGTGAGGGAGGAGATGAATGGACAGTGAGGGAGGAGGTGGATGGACAGTGAGGGAAGTGGGGGATGGACAGTGAGGGAGGCGATGAATGGACAGTGAGGGAGGAGGTGGATGGACAGTCAGGAAGGAGGTCGATGGACAGTGAGGGAGGAGGTGAATTGGCTGTGATGGAGGAGATGAATGGACAGTGAGGGAGGAGATGAATGGGCAGTGAGGGAGGAGGTGGATGGACATTGAGGGCGGAGGTGGATGGACAGTGATGGAGGAGGTGGATGGACAGTGAGGGAAGAGATAAATGGACAGTGAGAGAGGAGATGGATGGGCAGTGAGGAAAGAGGCGGATGGACAGTGAGGGTGGAGGTGAATGGGCACTGATGGAGGAGATCAATGGACAGTGAGGGAGGAGGTGGATGGACAGATATGGAGGAGGCGGATTGGCAGTGATGGAGGAGGTGGACGGACAGTGACGGAGGAGATGAATGGACAGTGAGGGAGGCGATGGATGGAAGTCAGGGAAGAAGTGGATGGACGGTGATGATGGAGATGAATGGACAGTGAGGGAGGAGATGAATGGGCAGTGAGGGAGGACGTGGATGGACAGTGAGGGAGGATGTGGATGGACAGTGAGGGAGGAGGTAGATGGACAGTGATGGAGGAGGTGGAGGGACAGTGCGGGAGGAGGTGAATGGGCAGTGATGGTGGAGATGAATGGACAGTGAGGGAGGAGATGAATGGGCAGTGAGGGAGGAGGTGGATGGACAGTGAGGGAGGATGTGGATGGACAGTGATGATGGAGGTGGATGAGCAGTGATGGAGGAGGTGGATGGACAGTGAGGGAGGAGATAAATGGACAGTGAGGGAGGAGGTGGATGGACAGTGAGGGAACTGGTGGATGGACAGTGAGGGAGGAGATGAATGAGCAGTGAGGGACGAGGTGGATGAACACTGAGGGAGGAGGTGGATGGACAGTGATGGAGGAGGTGGATGGACAGTGAGAGAGGAGATAAATGGACAGTGAGAGAGCAGATGGGTGGGCAGTGATGAAAGAGGCGGATGGACAGTGTGGGACTAGGTGAATGGGCACTGATGCAGGAGATGAATGGACAGTGGAGGAGGTGGTTGGACAGTGATGGAGGAGATGGATGGGCAGTGATGGAGGAGATGAATGGACAGTGAGGGAGGAGATGAATGGGCAGTGAGGGAGGAGGTGGATGCACAGTGATGGGAGGAGGTGCATGGACAGTAATGGAGGAGGTGGATGGACAGTGAGGGAGGAGATAAATGAACAGTGAGAGAGGAGATGGATGGGCAGTGAGGAAAGAGGCGGATGGACAGTGAGGGTGGAGGGGAATGGGCACTGATGGAGGAGATGAATGGACAGTGAGGGACGAGGAGGATGGACAGTGATGGATGAGGTGGATGGGCAGTGAAAGAGGAGGTGGATGGACAGTGAGGGAGGAGGTGGATGGACAGTGAGGGAGGAGGTGAATGGGCAGTGATGGAGGAGCTGAATGTACAGTGAAGGAGGAGATGAATGGGCAGTGAGTGAGGAGCTGGATGGACAGTGAGGGAGGAGGTGGATAGACAGTGTTGGAGGAGGTGGATGGACAGTGAGGGAGGAGATGAATGGACAGTGAGAGAGGAGATGGATAGGCAGCGATGGAGGAGGTGGATGGACAGTGATGGACGAGATGAATGGGCAGTGATGGAGGGGGATGGACAGTGAGGGAGGAGATGAATGGGCACTGAGGAAGGAGGTGGATGGACAGTGAGGGAGGAGATGGATGGACAGTGAGGGACAAGGAGGATGGACAGTGATGGAGGTGCATGGGCAGTATTGGAGGAGGTGGATGGACAGTGAGGGAGGAGGTAGATGGACAGTGAGGGAGGAGGTGGACTGACAGTGAGGGAGGAGGTGAATGGGCAGTAAGGAAGGAGGTGGATGGACAGTGAGGGAGGATGTGGATGCACAGTGATGATGGAGGTGGAGAGGCAGTGATGGAGGAGGTGGATGGACAGTGACGAAGGAGAAGAATGGAAAGTGAGGGAGGCGATGGATGGGCTGTCAGGGAAGAGGTGGATGGACAGTGATGGAGGAGATGAATGAGCAGTGAGGGACGAGGTGGATGAACACTGAGGGAGGAGGTGGATGGACAGTGAGGGAACTGGTGGATGGACAGTGAGGGAGGAGATGAATGAGCAGTGAGGGACGAGGTGGATGAACACTGAGGGAGGAGGTGGATGGACAGTGATGGAGGAGGTGGATGGACAGTGAGAGAGGAGATAAATGGACAGTGAGAGAGCAGATGGGTGGGCAGTGATGAAAGAGGCGGATGGACAGTGTGGGACTAGGTGAATGGGCACTGATGCAGGAGATGAATGGACAGTGGAGGAGGTGGTTGGACAGTGATGGAGGAGATGGATGGGCAGTGATGGAGGAGATGAATGGACAGTGAGGGAGGAGATGAATGGGCAGTGAGGGAGGAGGTGGATGCACAGTGATGGGAGGAGGTGCATGGACAGTAATGGAGGAGGTGGATGGACAGTGAGGGAGGAGATAAATGAACAGTGAGAGAGGAGATGGATGGGCAGTGAGGAAAGAGGCGGATGGACAGTGAGGGTGGAGGGGAATGGGCACTGATGGAGGAGATGAATGGACAGTGAGGGACGAGGAGGATGGACAGTGATGGATGAGGTGGATGGGCAGTGAAAGAGGAGGTGGATGGACAGTGAGGGAGGAGGTGGATGGACAGTGAGGGAGGAGGTGAATGGGCAGTGATGGAGGAGCTGAATGTACAGTGAAGGAGGAGATGAATGGGCAGTGAGTGAGGAGCTGGATGGACAGTGAGGGAGGAGGTGGATAGACAGTGTTGGAGGAGGTGGATGGACAGTGAGGGAGGAGATGAATGGACAGTGAGAGAGGAGATGGATAGGCAGCGATGGAGGAGGTGGATGGACGGTGATGGACGAGATGAATGGGCAGTGATGGAGGGGGATGGACAGTGAGGGAGGAGATGAATGGGCACTGAGGAAGGAGGTGGATGGACAGTGAGGGAGGAGATGGATGGACAGTGAGGGACAAGGAGGATGGACAGTGATGGAGGTGCATGGGCAGTATTGGAGGAGGTGGATGGACAGTGAGGGAGGAGGTAGATGGACAGTGAGGGAGGAGGTGGATTGACAGTGAGGGAGGAGGTGAATGGGCAGTAAGGAAGGAGGTGGATGGACAGTGAGGGAGGATGTGGATGCACAGTGATGATGGAGGTGGAGAGGCAGTGATGGAGGAGGTGGATGGACAGTGACGAAGGAGAAGAATGGAAAGTGAGGGAGGCGATGGATGGGCTGTCAGGGAAGAGGTGGATGGACAGTGATGGAGGAGGTGGATGGGCAGTGAGGGAGGAGGTGGATGGACAGTGATGGAGGAGGTGGAGGGACAGTGAGAGAGGAGATGAATGGGCAGTGATGGTGGAGATAAATAGACAGTGAGGGAGGAGATGAATGGGCAGTGAGGGAGGAGGTGGATGGACAATAAGGGAGGATGTGGATGGACAGTGATGCTGGAGATGGATCGGCAGTGATGGAGGAGGTGGATGGACAGTGACAGAGGAGATGAATGGACAGTGAGCGAGGCGATGGATGGGCAGTCAGGGAAGAGGTGGATGGACAGTGATGATGGAGATGAATGGACAGTGAGGGAGGAGATGAATGGGCAGTGAGGGAGGAGGTGGATGGACAGTGAGGGAGGATGTGGATGGACAGTGAGGGAGGAGGTAGATGGACATTGATGGAGGAGGTGGAGGGACAGTGAGGGAGGAGGTGAATGGGCAGTGAGGGAGGAAGTGGATGCACAGTGATGGGAGGAGGTGCATGGACAGTGATGGAGGAGGTGGATGGACAGTGAGGGAGGAGATAAATGGACAGTGAGAGAGAAGATGCGTGGGCAGTGAGGGAAGAGGCGGATGGACAGTGAGTGAGGAGGTGAATGGGCACTGATGGAGGAGATGAATGGACAGTGATGGAGGAGGTGGATGGACAGTGATGGAGGAGGTGGATGGACAGTAAGGGAGGAGGTGGATGGACAGTGAGGGAGAAGGTGAATGGGCAGTGATGGAGGAGATGAATGGATAGTGAGGGAGGAGATGAATGGATAGTGAGGGAGGAGGTGGATGGACAGGCAGGGAGGAGGTGGATGGACAGTGAGGGAGGAGCTGAATGGGCAGTGATGGAGGAGATGAATGGACAGTGAGGGAGGAGATGAATGGGCAGTGAGGGAGGAGATGAATGGACAGTGAGGGAGGAGGTGGATGGGCAGTGAGGGAGGAGGTGGATGGACATTGAGGGCGGAGGTGGATGGACAGTGATGGAGGAGGTGGATGGACAGTGAGGGAAGAGATAAATGGACAGTGAGAGAGGAGATGGATGGGCAGTGAGGAAAGAGGCGGATGGACAGTGAGGGTGGAGGTGAATGGGCACTGATGGAGGAGATCAATGGACAGTGAGGGAGGAGGTGGATGGACAGATATGGAGGAGGCGGATTGGCAGTGATGGAGGAGGTGGACGGACAGTGACGGAGGAGATGAATGGACAGTGAGGGAGGCGATGGATGGAAGTCAGGGAAGAAGTGGATGGACAGTGATGATGGAGATGAATGGACAGTGAGGGAGGAGATGAATGGGCAGTGAGGGAGGACGTGGATGGACAGTGAGGGAGGATGTGGATGGACAGTGAGGGAGGAGGTAGATGGACAGTGATGGAGGAGGTGGAGGGACAGTGCGGGAGGAGGTGAATGGGCAGTGATGGTGGAGATGAATGGACAGTGAGGGAGGAGATGAATGGGCAGTGAGGGAGGAGGTGGATGGACAGTGAGGGAGGATGTGGATGGACAGTGATGATGGAGGTGGATGAGCAGTGATGGAGGAGGTGGATGGACAGTGAGGGAGGAGATAAATGGACAGTGAGGGAGGAGGTGGATGGACAGTGAGGGAACTGGTGGATGGACAGTGAGGGAGGAGATGAATGAGCAGTGAGGGACGAGGTGGATGAACACTGAGGGAGGAGGTGGATGGACAGTGATGGAGGAGGTGGATGGACAGTGAGAGAGGAGATAAATGGACAGTGAGAGAGCAGATGGGTGGGCAGTGATGAAAGAGGCGGATGGACAGTGTGGGACTAGGTGAATGGGCACTGATGCAGGAGATGAATGGACAGTGGAGGAGGTGGTTGGACAGTGATGGAGGAGATGGATGGGCAGTGATGGAGGAGATGAATGGACAGTGAGGGAGGAGATGAATGGGCAGTGAGGGAGGAGTTGGATGCACAGTGATGGGAGGAGGTGCATGGACAGTAATGGAGGAGGTGGATGGACAGTGAGGGAGGAGATAAATGAACAGTGAGAGAGGAGATGGATGGGCAGTGAGGAAAGAGGCGGATGGACAGTGAGGGTGGAGGGGAATGGGCACTGATGGAGGAGATGAATGGACAGTGAGGGACGAGGAGGATGGACAGTGATGGAGGAGGTGGATGGGCAGTGATGGAGGAGGTGGATGGACAGTGAGGGAGGAGGTGGATGGACAGTGAGGGAGGAGGTGAATGGGCAGTGATGGAGGAGCTGAATGTACAGTGAAGGAGGAGATGAATGGGCAGTGAGTGAGGAGCTGGATGGACAGTGAGGGAGGAGGTGGATAGACAGTGTTGGAGGAGGTGGATGGACAGTGAGGGAGGAGATGAATGGACAGTGAGAGAGGAGATGGATAGGCAGCGATGGAGGAGGTGGATGGACAGTGATGGACGAGATGAATGGGCAGTGATGTAGGGGGATGGACAGTGAGGGAGGAGATGAATGGGCACTGAGGAAGGAGGTGGATGGACAGTGAGGGAGGAGATGGATGGACAGTGAGGGACAAGGAGGATGGACAGTGATGGAGGTGCATGGGCAGTATTGGAGGAGGTGGATGGACAGTGAGGGAGGAGGTAGATGGACAGTGAGGGAGGAGGTGGATTGACAGTGAGGGAGGAGGTGAATGGGCAGTAAGGAAAGAGGTGGATGGACAGTGAGGGAGGATGTGGATGGACAGTGATGATGGAGGTGTAGAGGCAGTGATGGAGGAGGTGGATGGACAGTGACGAAGGAGAAGAATGGAAAGTGAGGGAGGCGATGGATGGGCTGTCAGGGAAGAGGTGGATGGACAGTGATGGAGGAGGTGGATGGGCAGTGAGGGAGGAGGTGGATGGACAGTGAGGGAGGATGTGGATGGACAGTGATGATGGAGGTGGAGAGGCAGTGATGGAGGAGGTGGATGGACAGTGACGGAGGAGAAGAATGGAAAGTGAGGGAGGCAATGGATGGGCAGTCAGGGAAGAGGTGGATGGACAGTGATGGAGGAGGTGGATGGGCAGTGAGGGAGGAGGTGGATGGACAGTGATGGAGGAGGTGGAGGGACAGTGAGGGAGGAGATGAATGGGCAGTGATGGTGGAGATAAATAGACAGTGAGGGAGGAGATGACTGGGCAGTGAGGGCGGAGGTGGATGGACAATGAGGGAGGATGTGGATGGACAGTGATGCTGGAGATGGATCGGCAGTGATGGAGGAGGTGGATGGACAGTGACAGAGGAGATGAATGGACAGTGAGGGAGGCGATGGATGGGCAGTCAGGGAAGAGGTGGATGGACAGTGATGATGGAGATGAATGGACAGTGAGGGAGGAGATGAATGGGCAGTGAGGGAGGAGGTGGATGGACAGTGAGGGAGGATGTGGATGGACAGTGAGGGAGAAGGTAGATGGACATTGATGGAGGAGGTGGAGGGACAGTGAGGGAGGAGGTGAATGGGCAGTGAGGGAGGAAGTGGATGCACAGTGATGGGAGGAGGTGCATGGACAGTGATGGAGGAGGTGGATGGACAGTGAGGGAGGAGATAAATGGACAGTGAGAGAGAAGATGCGTGGGCAGTGAGGGAAGAGGCGGATGGACAGTGAGTGAGGAGGTGAATGGGCACTGATGGAGGAGATGAATGGACAGTGATGGAGGAGGTGGATGGACAGTGATGGAGGAGGTGGATGGACAGTAAGGGAGGAGGTGGATGGACAGTGAGGGAGAAGGTGAGTGGGCAGTGATGGAGGAGATGAATGGATAGTGAGGGAGGAGATGAATGGATAGTGAGGGAGGAGGTGGATGGACAGGCAGGGAGGAGGTGGATGGACAGTGAGGGAGGAGCTGAATGGGCAGTGATGGAGGAGATGAATGGACAGTGAGGGAGGAGATGAATGGGCAGTGAGGGAGGAGGCGGATGGACAGTGATGGAGGATGAGGATGGACAGTGATGATAGAGGTGGATAGGCAGTGATGGAGGAGGTGGATGGACAGTGACGGAGGAGATGAATGGACAGTGAGGGAGGCGATGGATGGGCAGTCAGGGACGAGGTGGATGGACAGTGATGATGTAGGTGGATGGGCAGTGATGGAGGAGGTGGATGGACAGTGAGGGAGGAGATGAATGGACAGTGAGGCAGGAGGTGGATGGACAGTGAGGGAACTGGTGGATGGACAGTGAGGGAGGAGATGAATCAGCAGTGAGGGTCGAGGTGGATGGACAGTGAGAGAGGAGGTGGATGGACAGTGATGGAGGAGGTGGATGGACAGTCAAGGAGGAGGTGGATGGACAGTGAGGGAGGAGACAAATGGACAATGAGAGAGGAGATGGGTGGGCAGTGAGGAAAGAGGCGGATGGACAGTGAGGGAGGAGGTGAATGGGCACTGATGTAGGAGATGAATGGACAGTGAAGGAGGACGTGTTTGGACAGTGATGGAGGAGGTGGATGGGCAGTGATGGAGGAGGTGGATGGACAGTGAGGGAGGAGGTGGATGGACAGTGAGGGAGTAGGTGAATGGGCAGTGATGGAGGAGCTGAATGGACAGTGAAGGAGGAGATGAATGGGCAGTGAGGGAGGAGCTGGATGGACAGTGAGGGAGGAGGCGGATGGACAGTGTTGGAGGAGGTGGATAGGCAGTGATGGAGGTGGATGGACAGTGAGGGAGGAGATGGATGGACAGTGAGGGACGAGGTGGATGGACAGTGATTGAGGTGGATGGGTTGTATTGGAGGAGGTGGATGGACAGTGAGGGAGGAGGTAGATGGACAGTGTGGGAGGAGGTGGATGGGCAGTGAGGGTCGAGGTGAATGGGCAGTGATGGAGGAGATGAATGGGCAGTGAGGGAGGAGGTGGATGGACAGTGATGGAGGATGTGGATGGACAGTGATGATAGAGGTAGATAGGCAGTGATGGAGGAGGTGGATGGACAGTGACGGAGGAGATGAATGGACAGTGAGGGAGGAGGTGGATGGACAGTGAGGGAAGTGGGGGATGGACAGTGAGGGAGGCGATGAATGGACAGTGAGGGAGGAGGTGGATGGACAGTGAGGGAGGAGGTGGATGGACAGTGATGGAGGAGGTGGATGGGCAGTGATGGAGGAGCTGAATGGACAGTGAAGGAGGAGATGAATGGGCAGTGAGGGAGGAGCTGGATGGACAGTGAGGGAGGAGGTGGATGGACAGTGTTGGAGGAGGTGGATAGGCAGTGATGGAGGTGGATGGACAGTGAGGGAGGAGATGGATGGACAGTGAGGGACGAGGTGGATGGACAGTGATTGAGGTGGATGGGTTGTATTGGAGGAGGTGGATGGACAGTGAGGGAGGAGGTAGATGGACAGTGTGGGAGGAGGTGGATGGGCAGTGAGGGTCGAGGTGAATGGGCAGTGATGGAGGAGATGAATGGGCAGTGAGGGAGGAGGTGGATGGACAGTGATGGAGGATGTGGATGGACAGTGATGATAGAGGTAGATAGGCAGTGATGGAGGAGGTGGATGGACAGTGACGGAGGAGATGAATGGACAGTGAGGGAGGCGATGGATGGGCAGTCAGGGACGAGGTGGATGGACAGTGATGATGGAGGTGGATGGGCAGTGATGGAGGAGGTGGATGGACAGTGAGGGAGGAGATGAATGGACAGTGAGGGAGGAGGTGGATGGACAGTGAGGGAACTAGTGGATGGACAGTGAGGGAGGAGATGAATGAGCAGTGAGGGTCGAGGTGGAAGGACAGTGAGAGAGGAGGTGGATGGACAGTGATGGAGGAGGTGGATGGACAGTCAGGGAGGAGGTGGATGGACAGGGAGGGAGGAGACAAATGGACAATGAGAGAGGAGATGGGTGGGCAGTGAGGAAAGAGGCGGATGGACAGTGAGGGAGGAGGTGGATAGACAGTGATGATGGAGGTGGATGGGCAGTGATGGAGGAGGTGGATGGTTAGTGAGGGAGGAGGTAGATGGACAGTGATGGAGGAGGTGGATGGACAGTGATGGAGGAACTGGATGGGCAGTGATGGAGGAGTTGAATAGGCAGTCAGGGATGAGGTGGATGGGTAGTGATGGAGGTGGATGGACAGTGAGGGAGGAGATGAATGGGCAGTGAGGTAGGAGGTGGATGGACAGTGTGGGACGAGGTGGATAGACAGTGATGGAGGAGGTGGATGGGCAGTATTGGAGGAGGTGGATGGGCAGTATTGGAGTAGGCGCATGGACAGTGAGGGAGGAGATGAATGGACAGTGAGGGAGGAGATGAATGGGCAGTGAGACAAGAGGTGGATGGACAGTGAGGGAGGAGGTGAATGGGCAATGAAGGAGGAGGTGGATGGACAATGACGGAGAAGATGAATGGACAGTGAGGGAGGAGGTGGATGTACAGTGATGGAGGAAGTGGATGGGCAGTGATGGAGGAGGTGGATCGACAGTGAGGGAGTAGATGAATCAGCAGTGAGGAAGGAGGTGGATGGACAGTGAGAGAATGATGAATGGGCAGTGAAGGAGGAGGTGGATGGACAATGAGGGTAGAGGTGAATGGGCAGTCATGGAGGAGGTGGATAGGCAGTGATGGAGGAGGTGGATGGACAGTGAGGGAGGAGATGAATGGGCAGTGAGGAAGAAGGTGGATGGACAGTGAGGGAGGAGTTTAATGGACAGTGAGGGAGGAGGTGGATGGATCATGAGGGAGGAGGTGAATGGACAGTGATGGAGGGGATGAATGGACAGTGAAGGAGAAGGTGGATAGACAGTGAGGGAGGAGGCGGATGGACACTGATGGAGGAACAGGATGGGCAGTGATGGAGGAGTTGAATGGGCAGTGAGGGAGGAGGTGGATGGGCAGTCAGGGATGAGGTGGATGGGCGGTGATGGAGGAGATGAATGGACAGTGAGGGAGAAAATGAATGGGCAGTAGGGAGGAGGTGGATGGACAGTGAGGGAGGAGGTGGTAAGACAGTGATGGAGGAGGTGGATGGGCAGTGATGGAGGAGGTGGATGGACAATGAGCGAGGAGATGAATGGCCAGTGAGGGAGGAGATGGATGGGCAGTGAGGGAAGAGGCGGATGGACAGTGCGGGAGGAGAGGAATGGGCAGTGAGGGAGGATGTGGATGGACAGTGAAGGAGGAGGTGGATGGACAGTGATGATGGAGGTGGATGGACAGTCAGGGAGGAGGTGAATGGGCACTGATGGAGGAGATGAATGGACAGTGAGGGAGGAGATGAACAGGCAGTGAGGGAAGAGGTGGATGGACAGTGAGGGAGGATGTGGATGGACAGTGAAGGAGGAGGTGGATGGACAGTGATGATGGAGGTGGATGGACAGTCAGGGAGGAGGTGAATGGGCACTGATGGAGGAGATGAATGGACAGTGAGGGAGGAGATTAATGGACAATGTGGGAGCAGGTGGATAGACAGTGAGGGAGGTGGTGGATGGACAGTGAGGGAGGAGATGAATGGGCAGTGAGGGACGAGGTGGATAGACAGTGAGGGAGGAGGTGGATGGACAGTGATAATAGAGGTTGGTGGGCAGCGATGGAGGAGATGAATGGACAGTCAGGGAGGAGGTGGATGGACAGTGAGGGTGGAGGTAGATGGACAGTGATGTAGGAGGTGGATGGACAGTGATGGAGGAACTGGATGGGCAGTGATGGAGGTGTTGAATATGCAGTGAGGGAGGAGGTAGATGGACAGTAAGGGATGAGATAAATGGACAGTCAGAGAGGAGATGGATGGGCAGTGAGGAAAGAGGTGGATGGACAGTGAGGGTGGAGGTGAATATGCAGTTAAGGAGGAGGTGGATGGACAATGTGGGAGGAGGTGAATGGGCAGTGATGGAGGAGATGGATAGGCAGCGATGGAGGACGTGGATGGACAGTGATGGAGGAGATGAATGGGCAGTGATGGAGGTGGATGGACAGTGAGGGAGGAGATGAATGGGCACTGAGGGAGGATGCGGATGGACAGTGAGGGAGGAGGTGGATAGAGAGTGATGGAGGAGGTGGATGGGCAGTATTGGAGGAGGTTGATGGGCAGTATTGGAGGAGGTGCATGGACAGTGAGGGAGGAGATGAATGGACAGTGAGAGAGGAGATGAATGGGCAGTGAGTCAAGAGGTGGATGGACAGTGAGGAAGGAGGTGAATGGGCAATGAAGGAGGAGGTAGATGGACAATGAGGGAGGAGATGAATGGACAGTGATGGAGGAGGTGGATAGGCACTGATGGAGGAGGTGGATGGACAGTGAGGGAGGAGATGAATGGGCAGTGAGGAAGAAGGTGGATGGACAGTGAGGGAGTAAGTGATTGGGCAGTGATGGAGGAGATGAATGGACATTGAAGGAGAAGGTGGATAGATAGTGAGGGAGGGGGTGGATGGACTGTGATGGAGGAGGTGGATGGGCAGTGATGGAGGAGTTGAATGGGCTGTGAGGGAAGAGGTGGATAGACAGTCAGTGATGAGGTGGATGGGCAGTGAGGGAGGAGGTGGATGGACAGTGAGGGAGGAGGTGAATGGGCATTGATGGAGGAGAAGAATGGACAGTGAGGGAGAAAATGAATGTGCAGTGAGGGAGGAGGTGGATGGACATTGAGGGAGGTTATGAATGGCCAGTGAGGGAGGAGATGGATGGGCAGTGAGGGAGGAGATGGATGGGCAGTGAGGGAAGATGCAGATGGACAGTGAGGGAGGAGGTGGATGGACAGTGATGATGGAGGTGGATGGGTAGTGATGGAGGAGGTGGATGGACAGTGACGGAGGAGATGACTGGACAGTGAGGGAGGAGGTGGATGGACAGTGAGGGAGGAGGTGGATGGACAGTCACGAATGAGGTGGATGGGCAGTGATGGAGGAGAAAAATGGGCACTGATAGAGGAGATGAACGGACAGTGAGGGAGGATATGAATGGGCAGTGAGGGAGGATATGGATGGACAGTGAGGGAAGAGGTGGATGGACAGTGATGATGGAGGTGGATGGACAGTGAGGGAGGAGGTGAATGGGCACTGATGGAAGAGAAGAATGGACAGTGAGGGAGGAGATGAATGGGCAGTGAAGGAGGAGGTGGATGGACAGTGATGATGGAGGTGGATGGGCAGTGATGGAGGAGGTGGATGGACAGTGAGGGAGGAGATGACTGGACAGTGAGGGAGGAGGTGGATGGACAGTGAGGGAAGCGATGAATGGACAGTGAGGGAGGAGGTGGATGGACAGTCAGGGAGCAGGTGGATGGACAGTGAGGGAGGAGCTGAATGGGCAGTGATGGAGGAGATGGATGGACAGTGAGGGAGGAGATGGATGGGTAGTGAGGAAAGAGGCGGATGGACAGTGAGGGTGGAGGTGAATGGGCACTGATGGAGGAGATGAATGGACAGTGAGGGAGGAGGTTGATGGACAATTATGGAGGAGGTGGATTGGCAGTCATGGAGGAGGTGGATGGACAGTGAGGGAGGAGGTGGATGGACAGTGAGGGAGGAGGTGGATGGACAGTGAGGGTGGAGGTGAATGGGCACTGATGGAGGAGATGGATGGACAGTGAGGGAGGAGGTGGATGGACAGTGAGGGTGGAGGTGGATGGACAGTGATGATGGAGGTGGATGGGCAGTGATGGTGGAGGTGGATGGACAGTGAGGGAGGAGGTAGATAGACAGTGATGGAGGAGGTGGATGGACAGTGAAGGACGAGGTGAATGGGCAGTGAGGGAGGAGATGAATGGAAAGTGAGGGAGGCGACGGATGGGCAGTCAGGGAAGAGGTGGATGGACAGTGATGATGGAGGTGGAAGGGCAGTGATGGAGGAGGTGGATGGACAGTAAGGGTGGAGATGAATGGACAGTGAGGGAGGGGGTGGATGGACAGTGAGGGAACTGGTGGATGGACAGTGAGGGAGGAGATGAATGGGCAGTGGGGGACGAGGTGGATGGATAGTGAGGGCGGAGGTGGATGGACAGTGATGGAGGAGGTGGATGGACAGTGAGGGAGGAGATAAATGGACAGTGACAGAGGAGATGGGTGGGCAATGAGGAAAGAGGCGGATGAACAGTGAATCAGGAGGTGAATGGGCACTGATGGAGGAGATGAATGGACAGTGAAGGAGGAGGTGGATGGACAGTGATGGAGGAGGTGAATGGGCAGTGATGGAGGAGGTGGATGGACAGTAAGGGAGGAGGTGGATGGACAGTGAGGGAGAAGGTGAATGGGCAGTGATGGAGGAGATGAATGGACAGTGAGGGAGGAGATGAATGGACAGTGAGGGAGGAGGTGGAATGACAGTCAGGGATGAGGTGGATGGACAGTGAGGGAGGAGGTGAATGGGCAGTGATGGAGGAGATGAATGGACAGTGAGGGAGGAGGTGAATGGGCACTGATAGAGCAGATGAATGGACAGTGAGGGAGAAGATGAATGGGCAGTGAAGGAGGAGGTGGATGGACAGTGAGGGAGGAGATGAATGGACAGTGAGGGAGGAGGTGGATGGACAGTGAGGGAAGTGGGTGATGGACAGTGAGGGAGGCGATGAATGGACAGTGAGGGAGGAGGTGGATGGACAGTCAGGATGGAGGTCGATGGACAGTGAGGGATGAGGTGAATGGGCTGTGATGGAGGAGATGAATGGACAGTGAGGGAGGAGATGAATGGGCAGTGAGGGAGGAGGTGCATGGACATTGAGGGCGGAGGTGGATGGACAGTGATAGAGGAGGTGGATGGACAGTGAGGGAGGAGATAAATGGACAGTGAGAGAGGAGATGGATGGGCAGTGAGGAAAGAGGCGGATGGACGGTGAGGGTGGAGGTGAATGGGCACTGATGGAGGAGATCAACGGACAGTGAGGGAGGAGGTGGATGGACAGATATGGAGGAGGCGGATTGGCAGTGATGGAGGAGGTGGACGGACAGTGATGGAGGAGATGAATGGACAGTGAGGGAGGCGATGGATGGACAGTCAGGGAAGAGGTGGATGGACAGTGATGATGGAGATGAATGGACAGTGAGGGAGGAGATGAATGGGCAGTGAGGGAGGACGTGGATGGACAGTGAGGGAGGATGTGGATGGACAGTGAGGGAGGAGGTAGATGGACAGTGATGGAGGAGGTGGAGGGACAGTGAGGGAGGAGGTGAATGGGCAGTGATGGTGGAGATGAATGGACAGTGAGGGAGGAGATGAATGGGCAGTGAGGGAGGAGGTGGATGGACAGTGAGGGAGGATATGGATGGACAGTGATGATGGAGGTGGATGAGCAGTGATGGAGGAGGTGGATGGACAGTGAGGGAGGAGATAAATGGACAGTGAGGGAGGAGGTGGATGACCAGTGAGGGAACTGGCGGATGGACAGTGAGGGTGGAGGGGAATGGGCACTGATGGAGGAGATGAATGGACAGTGAGGGAGGAGGAGGATGGACAGTGATGGAGGAGGTGGATGGGCAGTGATGGAGGAGGTGGATGGACAGTGAGGGAGGAGGTGGATGGACAGTGAGGGAGGAGGTGACTGGGCAGTGATGGAGGAGCTGAATGGACAGTGAAGGAGGAGATGAATGGGCAGTGAGTGAGGAGCTGGATGGACAGTGAGGGAGGAGGTGGATAGACAGTGTTGGAGGAAGTGGATGGACAGTGAGGGAGGAGATGAATGGACAGTGAGAGAGGAGATGGATAGGCAGCGATGGAGGAGGTGGATGGACAGTGATAGACGAGATGAAAGGCAGTGATGGAGGGGAATGGACAGTGAGGGAGGAGATGAATGGGCACTGAGGAAGGAGGTGGATGGACAGTGAGGGAGGATGTGGATGGACAGTGATGATGGAGGTGGAGAGGCAGTGATGGAGGAGGTGGATGGACAGTGACGAAGGAGAAGAATGGAAAGTGAGGGAGGCGATGGATGGGCAGTCAGGGAAGAGGTGGATGGACAGTGATGGAGGAGGTGGATGGGCAGTGAGGGAGGAGGTGGATGCACAGTGATGGAGGATGTGGATGGACAGTGATGATGGAGGTGGAGAAGCAGTGATGGAGGAGGTGGATGGACAGTGACGGTGGAGAAGAATGGAAAGTGAGGGAGGCGATGGATGGGCAGTCAGGGAAGAGGTGGATGGACAGTGATGGAGGAGGTGGATGGGCAGTGAGGGAGGAGGTGGATGGACAGTGATGGAGGAGGTGGAGGGACAGTGAGGGAGGAGGTGAATGGGCAGTGATGGTGGAGATGAATGGACAGTGAGGGAGGAGATGAATGGGCAGTGAGGGAGGAGGTGGATGGACAATGAGGGAGGATGTGGATGGACAGTGATGCTTGAGATGGATAGGCAGTGATGGAGGAGGTGGATGGACAGTGACGGAGGAGATGAATGGACAGTGAGGGAGGCGATGGATGGGCAGTCAGGGAAGAGGTGGATGGACAGTGATGATGGAGATGAATGGACAGTGAGGGAGGAGATGAATAGGCAGTGAGGGAGGAGGTGGATGGACAGTGAGGGAGGATGTGGATGGACAGTGAGGGAGGAGGTAGATGGACAGTGACGGAGGAGGTGGAGGGACAGTGAGGGAGGAGGTGAATGGGCAGTGAGGGAGGAGGTGGATGCACAGTGATGGGAGGAGGTGCATGGACAGTGATGGAGGAGGTGGATGGACAGTGAGGGAGGAGATGAATGGACAGTGAGAGAGGAGATGGATAGGCAGCGATGGAGGAGGTGGATGGACAGTGATGGACGAGATGAATGGGCAGTGATGGAGGGGGATGGACAGTGAGGGAGGAGATGAATGGGCACTGAGGAAGAAGGTGGATGGACAGTGAGGGAGGAGATGGATAGACAGTGAGGGACGAGGAGGATGGACAGTGATGGAGGTGGATGGGCAGTGATGATGGAGGTGGAGAGGCAGTGATTGGTGAGATGGATGGACAGTGACGGAGGAGAAGAATGGAAAGTGAGGGAGGCGATGGATGGACAGTCAGGGAAGAGGTGGATGGACAGTGATGGAGGAGGTGGATGGGCAGTGAGGGAGGAGGTGGATGGAAGTGAATGAGGATGTGGATGGACAGTGATGATGGAGGTGGAGAGGCAGTGATGGAGGAGGTGGATGGACAGTGACGGAGGAGAAGAATGGAAAGTGAGGGAGGCGATGGATGGGCAGTCAGGGAAGAGTTGGATGGACAGTGATGGAGGAGGTGGATGGGCAGTGAGGGAGGAGGTGGATGGACAGTGAGGGAGGAGGTGGATGGACAGTGATGATGGAGGTGGATGGGCAGTGATGGAGGAGTTGGATGGACAGTGAGGGAGGAGGTAGATGGACAGTGAGGGAGGATGTGGATGGACAGTGACGGAGGAGGTAGATGGACATTGATGGAGAAGGTGGAGGGACAGTGAGGGAGGATGTGAATGGGCAGTGATGGTGGAGATGAATGGACAGTGAGGGACGAGATGAATGGGCAGTGAGGGAGGAGGTGGATGGACAGTGAGGGAGAATGTGGATGGACAGTGATGCTGGAGGTGTATAGGCAGTGATGGAGGAGGTGGATGGACAGTGACGGAGGAGATGAATGGACAGTGAGGGAGGCGATGGATGGGCAGTCAGGGTAGAGGTGGATGGACAGTGATGATGGAGGTGGATGAGCAGTGATGGAGGAGGTGGATGGACAGTGAGGGAGGAGATTAATGGACAGAGAGGGAGAATATGGATGGGCAGTGAGGGAAGAGGCGGATGGACAGTGAGGGAGGAGGTGAATGGGTACTGATGGAGGAGATGAATGGACAGTAAGGGAGGAGGTGGATGGACAGTGAGGGGACTGGTGGATGGACAGTGAGGGAGGAGATGAATGAGCAGTGAGGGACGAGGTGGATGGACAGTGAGGGAGGAGGTGGATGGACAGTGATGGAGGAGGTGGATGGACAGTGAGAGAGGAGATAAATGGACAGTGAGAGAGCAGATGGGTGGGCAGTGAGGAAAGAGGCGGATGGACAGTGAGGGACTAGGTGAATGGGCACTGATGTAGGAGATGAATGGACAGTGAAGGAGGAGGTGGTTGGACAGTGATGGAGGAGGTGGATGGGCAGTGATGGAGGAGATGAATGGACAGTCAGGGAGGAGATGAATGGGCAGTGAGGGAGGAGGTGGATGGACAGTGAGGGAGGATGTGGATGGACAGTGATGATGGAGGTGGACAGGCAGTGATGAAGGAGGTGGATGGACAGTGACGGAGGAGATGAATGGACAGTGAGGGAGGCGACGGATGGGATGTCAGGGAAGAGGTGGATGGACAGTGATGATGGAGGTGGATGGGCAGTGATGGAGGAGGTGGATGGACAGTGAGGGCGGAGGTGGATGGACAGTGATGGAGGAGGTGGATGGACAGTGAGGGAGGAGATAAATGGACAGTGACAGAGGAGATGGGTGGGCAGTGAGGAAAGAGGCGGATGAACAGTGAAGCAGGAGGTGAATGGGCACTGATGGAGGAGATGAATGGACAGTGAAGGAGGAGGTGGTTGGACAGTGATGGAGGAGGTGGATGGGCAGTGATGGAGGAGATGAATGGACAGTGAAGGAGGAGGTGGTTGGACAGTGATGGAGGAGGTGGATGGGCAGTGATGGAGGAGGTGGATGGACAGTAAGGGAGGAGATGAATGGGCACTGATAGAGCAGATGAATGGACAGTGAGGGAGAAGATGAATGGGCAGTGAAGGAGGAGGTGGATGGACAGTGAGGGAGGAGGTGGATGGACAGTGATGGAGAAGGTGAATGGGCAGCGATGGAGTAGATGAATGGACAGTGAGGGAGGACATGAATGGGCAGTGAGGGAGGAGGTGGATGCACTGTGAGGCTGGAGGTGGATGGACAGTGAGGGAGGAGATAAATGGACAGACTGAGAGGAGATGGATGGGCAATGAGGAAAGAGGCGGATGGACGGTGAGGGAGGAGATGAATGGACAGTGAATGAGGAGGTAGATGGATCGTGAGGGAATAGGTGGATGGACAGTGATGGAGGAGGTGGATGGGCAGTGATGGAGGAGTTGAATGGGCAGTGAGGGAGGAGGTGGATGGACAATGAGGGAGGAGATGAATGGCCAGTGAGGGAGAGATGGATGGGCAGTGAGGGAAGAGGCGGATGGACAGTGAGGGAGGAGGTGAATGCGCACTTATGGAGGAGATGAATGGACAGTGAGGGAGGAGATGAATGGGCAGTGAGGGAGGATGCGGCTGGACAGTGAGGGAGGAGGTGGATGGACAGTGGTGATGGAGGTGGATGGACAATGAGGGAGGAGATGAATGGCCAGTGAGGGAGGAGATGGATGGGCAGTGAGGGAAGAGGCGGATGGACAGTGAGGGAGGAGGTGAATGGGCACTTATGGAGGAGATGAATGGACAGTGAGGGAGGAGATGAATGGGCAGTGAGGGAGGATGCGGCTAGACAGTGAGGGAGGAGGTGGATGGACAGTGGTGATGGAGGTGGATGGACAGTGAGGGAGGAGGTGGATGGACAGTGATGATGGACGTTGATGGGCATTGATGGAGGAGGTGGATGGACAGTGAGGGAGGCGATGGATGGGCAGTCAGGGTAGAGGTGGATGGACAGTGATGATGGAGGTGGATGAGCAGTGATGGAGGAGGTGGATGGACAGTGAGGGAGGAGATTAATGGACAGAGAGGGAGAATATGGATGGGCAGTGAGGGAAGAGGCGGATGGACAGTGAGGGAGGAGGTGAATGGGTACTGATGGAGGAGATGAATGGACAGTAAGGGAGGAGGTGGATGGACAGTGAGGGGACTGGTGGATGGACAGTGAGGGAGGAGATGAATGAGCAGTGAGGGATGAGGTGGATGGACAGTGAGGGAGGAGGTGGATGGACAGTGATGGAGGAGGTGGATGGACAGTGAGAGAGGAGATAAATGGACAGTGAGAGAGCAGATGGGTGGGCAGTGAGGAAAGAGGCGGATGGACAGTGAGGGACTAGGTGAATGGGCACTGATGTAGGAGATGAATGGACAGTGAAGGAGGAGGTGGTTGGACAGTGATGGAGGAGGTGGATGGGCAGTGATGGAGGAGATGAATGGACAGTCAGGGAGGAGATGAATGGGCAGTGAGGGAGGAGGTGGATGGACAGTGAGGGAGGATGTGGATGGACAGTGATGATGGAGGTGGACAGGCAGTGATGAAGGAGGTGGATGGACAGTGACGGAGGAGATGAATGGACAGTGAGGGAGGCGACGGATGGGATGTCAGGGAAGAGGTGGATGGACAGTGATGATGGAGGTGGATGGGCAGTGATGGAGGAGGTGGATGGACAGTGAGGGCGGAGGTGGATGGACAGTGATGGAGGAGGTGGATGGACAGTGAGGGAGGAGATAAATGGACAGTGACAGAGGAGATGGGTGGGCAGTGAGGAAAGAGGCGGATGAACAGTGAAGCAGGAGGTGAATGGGCACTGATGGAGGAGATGAATGGACAGTGAAGGAGGAGGTGGTTGGACAGTGATGGAGGAGGTGGATGGGCAGTGATGGAGGAGATGAATGGACAGTGAAGGAGGAGGTGGTTGGACAGTGATGGAGGAGGTGGATGGGCAGTGATGGAGGAGGTGGATGGACAGTAAGGGAGGAGATGAATGGGCACTGATAGAGCAGATGAATGGACAGTGAGGGAGAAGATGAATGGGCAGTGAAGGAGGAGGTGGATGGACAGTGAGGGAGGAGGTGGATGGACAGTGATGGAGAAGGTGAATGGGCAGCGATGGAGTAGATGAATGGACAGTGAGGGAGGACATGAATGGGCAGTGAGGGAGGAGGTGGATGCACTGTGAGGCTGGAGGTGGATGGACAGTGAGGGAGGAGATAAATGGACAGACTGAGAGGAGATGGATGGGCAATGAGGAAAGAGGCGGATGGACGGTGAGGGAGGAGATGAATGGACAGTGAATGAGGAGGTAGATGGATCGTGAGGGAATAGGTGGATGGACAGTGATGGAGGAGGTGGATGGGCAGTGATGGAGGAGTTGAATGGGCAGTGAGGGAGGAGGTGGATGGACAATGAGGGAGGAGATGAATGGCCAGTGAGGGAGAGATGGATGGGCAGTGAGGGAAGAGGCGGATGGACAGTGAGGGAGGAGGTGAATGCGCACTTATGGAGGAGATGAATGGACAGTGAGGGAGGAGATGAATGGGCAGTGAGGGAGGATGCGGCTGGACAGTGAGGGAGGAGGTGGATGGACAGTGGTGATGGAGGTGGATGGACAATGAGGGAGGAGATGAATGGCCAGTGAGGGAGGAGATGGATGGGCAGTGAGGGAAGAGGCGGATGGACAGTGAGGGAGGAGGTGAATGGGCACTTATGGAGGAGATGAATGGACAGTGAGGGAGGAGATGAATGGGCAGTGAGGGAGGATGCGGCTAGACAGTGAGGGAGGAGGTGGATGGACAGTGGTGATGGAGGTGGATGGACAGTGAGGGAGGAGGTGGATGGACAGTGATGATGGACGTTGATGGGCATTGATGGAGGAGGTGGATGGACAGTGAGGGAGGAGATGAAATGACAGTGAGGGAGGAGGTGGATGGACAGTGAGGGAGGTGGTGGATGTACAGTGAGGGAGGAGATAAAATGACAGTGTGGGAGGAGGTGGATGGACAGTGAGGGAGGTGGTGGATGGACAGTGAGGGAGGAGATGAATGGTCAGTGAGGGACGAGATGGATGGGCAGTGAGGGAAGTGGTGGATGGACAGTGAGGGAGGAGATGAATGGGCAGTGAGGAAGAAGGTGGATGGACAGTGAGGGAGGAGATGAATGGACAGTGAGGGAGGAGGTGGATGGATCGTGAGGGAGGAGGTGGATGGATCGTGAGGGAGGCGGTGAATGGGCAGTGATGGAGGAGATGAATGGACAGTGAAGGAGAAGGTGGATAGACAGTGAGGGAGGAGGCGGATGGACAGTGATGGAGGAACTGGATGTGCAATGATGGAGGAGTTGATTAGGCACTGAGGGAGGAGGTGGATGGGCAGTCAGGGATGAGGTGGATGGACACTGATGATGGACGTGGATGGGCAGTGATGGAGGAGGTGGATGGATAGTGAGGGAGTAGATAAATGGACAGTGAGGGAGGAGGTGGATAGACAGTGAGGGAGGTGGTGGATGGACAGTGAGGGAGGAGATGAATGGGCAGTGAGGGACTAGGTGGATGGACAGTAAGGGAGGAGGTGGATGGACAGTGATGATGGAGGTGGGTGGGCAGCGATGGAGGAGTTGGATGGACAGTGAGGGAGGAGATGAGTGGACAGTCAGGGAGGAGAAGGATGGGCAGTAAGGGAAGTGGTGGATGGACAGTGAGGGAGGAGATGAATGGGCAGTGAGGGACGAGGTGGATGGACAGTGAGGGAGGAGGTGGATGGACTGTGATGGAGGAGGTGGATGGGCAGTGATGGAGGAGGTGGATGGACAGTAAGGGAGGAGGTGGATGGACAGTGAAGGAGAAGGTGAATTAGCAGTGATGGAGGAGATGAACGGACAGTGAGAGAGGAGATAAATGGACAGTGAGGGAGGAGGTGAATGGAAAGTCAGGGAGGAGGTGGATGGACAGTGAGGGAGGAGGTGAATGGGCAGTGATGGAGGAGATTAATGGACAGTGAGGGAGGAGATGAATGGGCAGTGAGGGAGGAGGTGGATGCACAGTGAGGGAGGAGGTGGATGGATCGTAAGGGAGGAGGTGAATGGGCAGCGATGGAGGAGATGAATGGACAGTGAAGGAGAAGGTGGATAGACAGTGAGGGAGTTGGTGGATGGACAGTGATGGAGGAGGTGGATGGGCAGTGATGGAGAAGTTGAATGGGCAGTGAGGGAGGAGGTGGATGGACAATGAGGGAGGAGATGAATGGCCAGTCAGGGAGGAGATGGATGGGCTGTGAGGGAAGAGGCGGATGGACAGTGAGGGAGGAGGTGAATGGGCACTGATGGAGGAGATGAATGGACAGTGAGGGAGAAAATGAATGGGCAGTGAGGGAGGAGGTGGATGGACAGTGATGGAGGAGGTGGATGGGCAGTGATGGAGGAGGTGGATGGACAGTGAGGGAGGAGATGAACGGACATTGAGGGAGGACGTGGATGGACAGTGAGGGAGGAGGAGGATGGACAGTGATGATGGACGTGGATGGGCAGTGTTGGAGGAGGTGGATGGACAGTGAGGGAGGAGATAAATTGACAGTGAGGGAGGAGGTGGATAGCCAGTGAGGGAGGTGGTGGATGGACAGTGAGGGAGGAGATGAATGAGCAGTGAGGGAGGAGGTGGATGGATCATGAGGGAGGAGGTGGATGGACAGTGATGATGGACGTGGATGGGCAGTGATGGAGGAGGTGGATGGACAGTGAGGGAGTAGATAAATGGACAGTGAGGGAGGAGGTGGATAGACAGTGAGGGAGGTGGTGGATGGACAGTGAGGGAGGAGATGAATGGGCAGTGAGGGACTAGGTGGATGGACAGTAAGGGAGGAGGTGGATGGACAGTGATGATGGAGGTGGGTGGGCAGCGATGGAGGAGTTGGATGGACAGTGAGGGAGGAGATGAGTGGACAGTGGGGGAGGAGAAGGATGGGCAGTAAGGGAAGTGGTGGATGGACAGTGAGGGAGGAGATGAATGGGCAGTGAGGGACGAGGTGGATGGACAGTGAGGGAGGAGGTGGATGGACTGTGATGGAGGAGGTGGATGGGCAGTGATGGAGGAGGTGGATGGACAGTAAGGGAGGAGGTGGATGGACAGTGAAGGAGAAGGTGAATTAGCAGTGATGGAGGAGATGAATGGACAGTGAGAGAGGAGATAAATGGACAGTGAGGGAGGAGGTGGATGGAAAGTCAGGGAGGAGGTGGATGGACAGTGAGGGAGGAGGTGAATGGGCAGTGATGGAGGAGATTACTGGACAGTGAGGGAGGAGATGAATGGGCAGTGAGGGAGGAGGTGGATGCACAGTGAGGGAGGAGGTGGATGGATCGTAAGGGAGGAGGTGAATGGGCAGCGATGGAGGAGATGAATGGACAGTGAAGGAGAAGGTGGATAGACAGTGAGGGAGTTGGTGGATGGACAGTGATGGAGGAGGTGGATGGGCAGTGATGGAGAAGTTGAATGGGCAGTGAGGGAGGAGGTGGATGGACAATGAGGGAGGAGATGAATGGCCAGTCAGGGAGGAGATGGATGGGCTGTGAGGGAAGAGGCGGATGGACAGTGAGGGAGGAGGTGAATGGGCACTGATGGAGGAGATGAATGGACAGTGAGGGAGAAAATGAATGGGCAGTGAGGGAGGAGGTGGATGGACAGTGATGGAGGAGGTGGATGGGCAGTGATGGAGGAGGTGGATGGACAGTGAGGGAGGAGATGAACGGACATTGAGGGAGGACGTGGATGGACAGTGAGGGAGGAGGTGGATGGACAGTGATGATGGACGTGGATGGGCAGTGTTGGAGGAGGTGGATGGACAGTGAGGGAGGAGATAAATTGACAGTGAGGGAGGAGGTGGATAGCCAGTGAGGGAGGTGGTGGATGGACAGTGAGGGGGGAGATAAAATGTCAGTGAGGGAGGAGGTGGATGGACAGTGAGGGAGGTGGTGGATGGACAGTGAGGGAGGAGATGAATGGGCAGTGAGGGACGAGGTGGATGGACAGTGAGGGAGGAGATGGATGGACTGTGATGGAGGAGGAGGATGGGCAGTGATGGAGGAGGTGGATGGACAGTAAGGGAGGAGGTGGATGGACAGTGAAGGAGAAGGTGAATGGGCAGTGATGGAGGAGATGAATGGACAGTGAGGGAGGACATGAATGGGCAGTGAGGGAGGAGGTGGATGCACTGTGAGGGAGGAGGTGGATGGACAGTGAGGGAGGAGATAAATGGACAGTCAAAGAGGAGATGGATGGGCAATGAAGAAAGAGGCGGATGGACGGTGAGGGAGGAGATGAATGGACAGTGAAGGAGGAGGTGGATGGATCGTGAGGGAGTAGGTGGATGGACAGTGATGGAGGAGGTGGATGGGCAGTGATGGAGGAGTTGAATGCGCAGTGAGGGAGGAGTTGGATGGACAATGAGGGAGGAGATGAATGGCCAGTGAGGGAGGAGATGGATGGGCAGTGAGGGAAGAGGCGGATGGACAGTGAGGGAGGAGGTGAATGGGCACTGATGTAGGAGTTGAATGGACAGTGAGGGAGGAGATGAATGGGCAGTGAGGGAGGATGCAGATGGACAGTGAGGGAGGAGGTGGATGGACAGTGGTGATGGAGGTGGATGGACAGTGAGGGAGGAGCTGAATGGGCACTGATGGAGGAGATGAATGGACAGTGAGTGAGGAGATGAACGGGCAGTGAGGGAGAAGGTAGATGGACAGTGAGGGAGGAGGTGGATGGACAGTGATGATGGACGTGGATGGGCAGTGATGGAGGAGGTGGATGGACAGTGAGGGAGGTGATAAAATGACAGTGAGGGAGGAGGTGGATGGACGGTGAGGGAGGTGGTGGATGGACCGTGAGGGAGGAGATAAAATGACAGTGAGAGAGGAGGTGGATGGACAGTGAGGGAGGTGGTGGATGGACAGTGAGAGAGGAGATGAATGGGCAGTGAGGGACGAGGTGGATGGACAGTGAGAGAGGAGGTGGATGGACAGTGATGATGCAGGTGGGTGGGCAGTGATGGAGGAGTTGGATGGGCAGTCAGTGAGGAGATGAATGGACAGTGAGGGAAGAGATGGATGGGCAGTGAGGGAAGTGGTGGATGGACCGTCAGGGAGGACATGAATGGGCAGTGAGGAAGAAGGTGGATGGACAGTGAGGGAAGAGATGAATGGACAGTGAGGGAGGAGGTGGATGGATCGTGAGGGAGGAGGTGGACGGATCATGAGGGAGGAGGAGAATGGGCAGTGATGGAGGAGATGAATGGACAGTGAAGGAGAAGGTGGATAGACAGTGAGGGAGGAGGCGGATGGACAGTGATGGAGGAACGGGATGTGCAGTGATGGAGGAGTTGAATAGGCAGTGAGGGAGGAGGTGGATGGGCAGTCAGGGATGAGGTGGATGGGCAGTGAGGGAGGAGGTGGATGGACAGTCATGGAGGAGGTGAATGGGCACTGATGGAGGAGATGAATGGACAGTGAGGGAGGAGATGAACGGGCAGTGAGGGAGGACGTGGATGGACCGTGAGGGAGGAGGTGGATGGACAGTGATGATGGACGTGGATGGGCAGTGATGGCGGAGATGAATGGACAGTGAGGGAGGAGATAAATGGGCAGTGAGGGAGGAGGTGGATGCACAGTGAGGGAGGAGGTGGATGGGCAGTAAGGGAAGTGGTGGATGGACTGTGAGGTAGGAGATGAATGGGCAGTGAGGGAGGAACGGGATGTGCAGTGATGGAGGAGTTGAATAGGCAGTGAGGGAGGAGGTGGATGGGCAGTCAGGGATGCGGTGGATGGGCAGTGAGGGAGGAGGTGGATGGACAGTCATGGAGGAGGTGAATGGGCACTGATGGAGGAGATGAATGGACAGTGAGGGAGGAGATGAACGGGCAGTGAGGGAGGACGTGGATGGACCGTGAGGGAGGAGGTGGATGGACAGTGATGATGGACGTGGATGGGCAGTGATGGCGGAGATGAATGGACAGTGAGGGAGGAGATAAATGGGCAGTGAGGGAGGAGGTGGATGCACAGTGAGGGAGGAGGTGGATGGGCAGTAAGGGAAGTGGTGGATGGACTGTGAGGTAGGAGATGAATGGGCAGTGAGGGAGGAGATGGATGGGCAGTAAGGGAAGTGGTGGATGGACTGTGAGGGAGGAGATGAATGGGCAGTGAGGGGCGAGGTGGATGGACAGTGAGGGAGGAGGTGGATTGACTGTGATGGAGGAGGTGGATGGGCAGTGATGGAGGAGGTGGATGGACAGTAAGGGAGGAGGTGGATGGGCAGTGAAGGAGAAGGTGAATGGGCAGTGATGGAGGAGATGAATGGACAGTGAGAGAGGAGATGAACGGACAGTGAGGGAGGAGGTGGATGGAAAGTCAGGGAGGAGGTGGATGGACAGTGAGGGAGGAGGTGAATGGGCAGTGATGGAGGAGATGAATGGACAGTGAGGGAGGAGATAAATGGGCAGTGAGGGAGGAGGTGGATGCACAGTTAGGGAGGAGGTGGATGGACAGTGAGGGAGGAGATAAATGGACAGTCAGAGAGGAGATGGATGGGCAATGAGGAAAGAGGCGGATGGACGGTGCAGGAGGATGTGAATGGACAGTGAGGGAGGAGGTGGATGGATCGTGAGGGAGGAGGTGAATGGGCAGTGATGGAGGAGATGAATGGACAGTGAAGGAGAAGGTGGATAGACAGTGAGGGAGTAGGTGGATGGACAGTGATGGAGGAGGTGGATGGGCAGTGATGGAGGAGTTGAATGGGCAGTGAGGGAGGAGGTGGATGGACAATGAGGGACGAGATGAATGGCCAGTGAGGGAGGAGATGGATGGTCAGTGAGGGAAGAGGCGGATGGACAGTGAGGGAGGAGGTGAATGGGCACTGATGGAGGAGATGAATGGACAGTGAGGGAGGAGAAGAATGCGCAGTGAGGGAGGATGCGGATGGACCGTGAGGGAGGAAGTGGATGGACAGTGGTGATGGAGGTGGATGGACAGTGAGGGAGGAGGTGAATGGGCACTGCTGGAGGAGATGAATGGACAGTGAGTGAGGAGATGAACGGGCAGTGAGGGAGAAGGTAGATGGACAGTGAGGGAGGAGGTGGATGGACAGTGATGATGGACGTGGATGGGCAGTGATGGAGGAGGTGGATGGACAGTGAGGGAGGAGATAAATGGACAGTGAGGGAGGAGGTGGATAAACAGTGAGGGAGGTGGTGGGTGGACAGTGAGGGAGGAGATGAATGGGCAATGAGGAAAGAGGCGGATGGACGGTGAGGGAGGAGATGAATGGACAGTGAGGGAGGAGGTAGATGGATCGTGAGGGAGGAAGTGAATGGGCAGTGATGGAGGAGATGAATGGACAGTGAAGGAGAAGGTGGATAGACAGTGAGGGAGTAGGTGGATGGACAGTGATGGAGGAGCTGAATGCACAGTGAAGGAGGAGATGAATGGGCAGTGAGGGAGGAGGTGAATGGGCAGTGATGGAGGAGATGAATGGACAGTGAGAGAGGAGATGAACGGACAGTGAGGGAGGAGGTGGATGGAAAGTCAGGGAGGAGGTGGATGGACAGTGAGGGAGGAGGTGAATGGGCAGTGATGGAGGAGATGAATGGACAGTGAGGGAGGAGATAATTGGGCAGTGAGGGAGGAGGTGGATGCACAGTGAGGGAGGAGGTGGATGGACAGTTTGGGAGGAGATAAATGGACAGTCAGAGAGGAGATGGATGGGCAATGAGGAAAGAGGCGGATGGACGGTGCAGGAGGATGTGAATGGACAGTGAGGGAGGAGGTGGATGGATCGTGAGGGAGGAGGTGAATGGGCAGTGATGGAGGAGATGAATGGACAGTGAAGGAGAAGGTGGATAGACAGTGAGGGAGTAGGTGGATGGACAGTGATGGAGGAGGTGGATGGGCAGTGATGGAGGAGTTGAATGGGCAGTGAGGGAGGAGGTGGATGGACAATGAGGGACGAGATGAATGGCCAGTGAGGGAGGAGATGGATGGGCAGTGAGGGAAGAGGCGGATGGACAGTGAGGGAGGAGGTGAATGGGCACTGCTGGAGGAGATGAATGGACAGTGAGTGAGGAGATGAACGGGCAGTGAGGGAGAAGGTAGATGGACAGTGAGGGAGGAGGTGGATGGACAGTGATGGAGGAGGTGGATGGACAGTAAGGGAGGAGATAAATGGACAGTGAGGGAGGAGGTGGATAAACAGTGAGGGAGGTGGAGGATGGACAGTGAGGGAGGAGATGAATGGGCAATGAGGAAAGAGGCGGATGGACGGTGAGGGAGGAGATGAATGGACAGTGAGGGAGGAGGTAGATGGATCGTGAGGGAGGAAGTGAATGGGCAGTGATGGAGGAGATGAATGGACAGTGAAGGAGAAGGTGGATAGACAGTGAGGGAGTAGGTGGATGGACAGTGATGGAGGAGCTGAATGCACAGTGAAGGAGGAGATGAATGGGCAGTGAGGGAGGAGGTGGATGGGCAGTGAGGGAGCAGGTGGATGGACAGTCAGGGATGAGGTGGAAGGGCAGTGTGGGAGGAGGTGGATGGACAGTGCGGGAGGAGGTGAATGGGCATTGATGGAGGTGAAGAATGGACAGTAAGGGAGAAAATGAATGGGCAGTGAGGGAGGAGGTGGATGGACACTGAGTGAGGAGGTGGATGGACAGTGATGGTGGAGGTGAATGGGTAGTGATGGAGGAGGTGGATGAACAATGAGGGAGGGTATGAATGTCCAGTGAGGGAGGAGATGGATAGGCAGTGAGGGAAGAGGCGGATGGACAGTGAGGGAGGAGGTGGATGGACAGTGAGGGAGGAGGTGGATGGACAGTGATGATGGAGGTGGAAGGGCAGTGATGAAGGAGGTGGGTGGACAGTGAGGGAGGAGTTGAATGGGCAGTGATGGAGGAGATGAATGGACAGTGAGGGAGGAGATGAATGGGCAGTGAGGGAGGAGGTGCATGGACAGTAAGAGCGGAGGTGGATGGACAGTGATGGAGGAGGTGGATGGACAGTGAGGGAGGAGATAAATGGACAGTGAGAGAGGAGATGGATGGGCAGTGAGGAAAGAGGCAGATGGACAGTGAGGGTGGAGGTGAATGGGCACTAATGGAGGAGATGAATGGACAATGAGGGAGGAGGTGGATGGACAGTTATGGAGGAGGTGGATGGAAAGTGAGGGAGGAGGTGGTTGGACAGTGAGGGAGGAGGTGAATGGGCAGTGATGGAGGAGATGAATGGACAGTGAGGGAGGAGGTGAATGGGCACTGATAGAGCAGATGAATGGACAGTGAGGGAGAAGATGAATGGGCAGTGAAGGAGGAGGTGGATGGACAGTGAGGGAGGAGATGAATGGACAGTGAGGGAGGAGGTGGATGGACAGTGAGGGAAGTGGGTGATGGACAGTGAGGGAGGCGATGAATGGACAGTGAGGGAGGAGGTGGATGGACAGTCAGGATGGAGGTCGATGGACAGTGAGGGAGGAGGTGAATGGGCTGTGATGGAGGAGATGAATGGACAGTGAGGGAGGAGATGAATGGGCAGTGAGGGAGGAGGTGCATGGACATTGAGGGCGGAGGTGGATGGACAGTGATAGAGGAGGTGAATGGACAGTGAGGGAGGAGATAAATGGACAGTGAGAGAGGAGATGGATGGGCAGTGAGGAAAGAGGCGGATGGACGGTGAGGGTGGAGGTGAATGGGCACTGATGGAGGAGATCAACGGACAGTGAGGGAGGAGGTGGATGGACAGATATGGAGGAGGCGGATTGGCAGTGATGGAGGAGGTGGACGGACAGTGATGGAGGAGATGAATGGACAGTGAGGGAGGCGATGGATGGACAGTCAGGGAAGAGGTGGATGGACAGTGATGATGGAGATGAATGGACAGTGAGGGAGGAGATGAATGGGCAGTGAGGGAGGACGTGGATGGACAGTGAGGGAGGATGTGGATGGACAGTGAGGGAGGAGGTAGATGGACAGTGATGGAGGAGGTGGAGGGACAGTGAGGGAGGAGGTGAATGGGCAGTGATGGTGGAGATGAATGGACAGTGAGGGAGGAGATGAATGGGCAGTGAGGGAGGAGGTGGATGGACAGTGAGGGAGGATATGGATGGACAGTGATGATGGAGGTGGATGAGCAGTGATGGAGGAGGTGGATGGACAGTGAGGGAGGAGATAAATGGACAGTGAGGGAGGAGGTGGATGACCAGTGAGGGAACTGGTGGATGGACAGTGAGGGAGGAGGTGGATGGACAGTGAGAGAGGAGATAAATGGACAGTGAGAGAGCAGATGGGTGGGCAGTGATGAAAGAGGCAGATGGACAGTGAGGGACTAGGTGAATGGGCACTGATGTAGGAGATGAATGGACAGTGGAGGAGGTGGTTGGACAGTGATGGAGGAGATGGATGGGCAGTGATGGAGGAGATGAATGGACAGTGAGGGAGGAGATGAATGGGCAGTGAGGGAGGAGGTGGATGCACAGTGATGGGAGGAGGTGCATGGACAGTGATGGAGGAGGTGGATGGACAGTGAGGGAGGATGTGGATGGACAGTGATGATGGAGGTGGAGAGGCAGTGATGGAGGAGGTGGATGGACAGTGACGAAGGAGAAGAATGCACAGTGAAGGAGGAGATGAATGGGCAGTGAGGGAGGAGGTGAATGGGCAGTGATGGAGGAGATGAATGGACAGTGAGAGAGGAGATGAACGGACAGTGAGGGAGGAGGTGGATGGAAAGTCAGGGAGGAGGTGGATGGACAGTGAGGGAGGAGGTGAATGGGCAGTGATGGAGGAGATGAATGGACAGTGAGGGAGGAGATAATTGGGCAGTGAGGGAGGAGGTGGATGCACAGTGAGGGAGGAGGTGGATGGACAGTTTGGGAGGAGATAAATGGACAGTCAGAGAGGAGATGGATGGGCAATGAGGAAAGAGGCGGATGGACGGTGCAGGAGGATGTGAATGGACAGTGAGGGAGGAGGTGGATGGATCGTGAGGGAGGAGGTGAATGGGCAGTGATGGAGGAGATGAATGGACAGTGAAGGAGAAGGTGGATAGACAGTGAGGGAGTAGGTGGATGGACAGTGATGGAGGAGGTGGATGGGCAGTGATGGAGGAGTTGAATGGGCAGTGAGGGAGGAGGTGGATGGACAATGAGGGACGAGATGAATGGCCAGTGAGGGAGGAGATGGATGGGCAGTGAGGGAAGAGGCGGATGGACAGTGAGGGAGGAGGTGAATGGGCACTGCTGGAGGAGATGAATGGACAGTGAGTGAGGAGATGAACGGGCAGTGAGGGAGAAGGTAGATGGACAGTGAGGGAGGAGGTGGATGGACAGTGATGGAGGAGGTGGATGGACAGTAAGGGAGGAGATAAATGGACAGTGAGGGAGGAGGTGGATAAACAGTGAGGGAGGTGGAGGATGGACAGTGAGGGAGGAGATGAATGGGCAATGAGGAAAGAGGCGGATGGACGGTGAGGGAGGAGATGAATGGACAGTGAGGGAGGAGGTAGATGGATCGTGAGGGAGGAAGTGAATGGGCAGTGATGGAGGAGATGAATGGACAGTGAAGGAGAAGGTGGATAGACAGTGAGGGAGTAGGTGGATGGACAGTGATGGAGGAGCTGAATGCACAGTGAAGGAGGAGATGAATGGGCAGTGAGGGAGGAGGTGGATGGGCAGTGAGGGAGCAGGTGGATGGACAGTCAGGGATGAGGTGGAAGGGCAGTGTGGGAGGAGGTGGATGGACAGTGCGGGAGGAGGTGAATGGGCATTGATGGAGGTGAAGAATGGACAGTAAGGGAGAAAATGAATGGGCAGTGAGGGAGGAGGTGGATGGACACTGAGTGAGGAGGTGGATGGACAGTGATGGTGGAGGTGAATGGGTAGTGATGGAGGAGGTGGATGAACAACGAGGGAGGGTATGAATGTCCAGTGAGGGAGGAGATGGATGGGCAGTGAGGGAAGAGGCGGATGGACAGTGAGGGAGGAGGTGGATGGACAGTGAGGGAGGAGGTGGATGGACAGTGATGATGGAGGTGGAAGGGCAGTGATGAAGGAGGTGGGTGGACAGTGAGGGAGGAGTTGAATGGGCAGTGATGGAGGAGATGAATGGACAGTGAGGGAGGAGATGAATGGGCAGTGAGGGAGGAGGTGCATGGACAGTAAGAGCGGAGGTGGATGGACAGTGATGGAGGAGGTGGATGGACAGTGAGGGAGGAGATAAATGGACAGTGAGAGAGGAGATGGATGGGCAGTGAGGAAAGAGGCAGATGGACAGTGAGGGTGGAGGTGAATGGGCACTAATGGAGGAGATGAATGGACAATGAGGGAGGAGGTGGATGGACAGTTATGGAGGAGGTGGATGGAAAGTGAGGGAGGAGGTGGTTGGACAGTGAGGGAGGAGGTGAATGGGCAGTGATGGAGGAGATGAATGGACAGTGAGGGAGGAGGTGAATGGGCACTGATAGAGCAGATGAATGGACAGTGAGGGAGAAGATGAATGGGCAGTGAAGGAGGAGGTGGATGGACAGTGAGGGAGGAGATGAATGGACAGTGAGGGAGGAGGTGGATGGACAGTGAGGGAAGTGGGTGATGGACAGTGAGGGAGGCGATGAATGGACAGTGAGGGAGGAGGTGGATGGACAGTCAGGATGGAGGTCGATGGACAGTGAGGGAGGAGGTGAATGGGCTGTGATGGAGGAGATGAATGGACAGTGAGGGAGGAGATGAATGGGCAGTGAGGGAGGAGGTGCATGGACATTGAGGGCGGAGGTGGATGGACAGTGATAGAGGAGGTGAATGGACAGTGAGGGAGGAGATAAATGGACAGTGAGAGAGGAGATGGATGGGCAGTGAGGAAAGAGGCGGATGGACGGTGAGGGTGGAGGTGAATGGGCACTGATGGAGGAGATCAACGGACAGTGAGGGAGGAGGTGGATGGACAGATATGGAGGAGGCGGATTGGCAGTGATGGAGGAGGTGGACGGACAGTGATGGAGGAGATGAATGGACAGTGAGGGAGGCGATGGATGGACAGTCAGGGAAGAGGTGGATGGACAGTGATGATGGAGATGAATGGACAGTGAGGGAGGAGATGAATGGGCAGTGAGGGAGGACGTGGATGGACAGTGAGGGAGGATGTGGATGGACAGTGAGGGAGGAGGTAGATGGACAGTGATGGAGGAGGTGGAGGGACAGTGAGGGAGGAGGTGAATGGGCAGTGATGGTGGAGATGAATGGACAGTGAGGGAGGAGATGAATGGGCAGTGAGGGAGGAGGTGGATGGACAGTGAGGGAGGATATGGATGGACAGTGATGATGGAGGTGGATGAGCAGTGATGGAGGAGGTGGATGGACAGTGAGGGAGGAGATAAATGGACAGTGAGGGAGGAGGTGGATGACCAGTGAGGGAACTGGTGGATGGACAGTGAGGGAGGAGGTGGATGGACAGTGAGAGAGGAGATAAATGGACAGTGAGAGAGCAGATGGGTGGGCAGTGATGAAAGAGGCAGATGGACAGTGAGGGACTAGGTGAATGGGCACTGATGTAGGAGATGAATGGACAGTGGAGGAGGTGGTTGGACAGTGATGGAGGAGATGGATGGGCAGTGATGGAGGAGATGAATGGACAGTGAGGGAGGAGATGAATGGGCAGTGAGGGAGGAGGTGGATGCACAGTGATGGGAGGAGGTGCATGGACAGTGATGGAGGAGGTGGATGGACAGTGAGGGAGGATGTGGATGGACAGTGATGATGGAGGTGGAGAGGCAGTGATGGAGGAGGTGGATGGACAGTGACGAAGGAGAAGAATGGAAAGTGAGGGAGGCGATGGATGGGCAGTCAGGGAAGAGGTGGATGGACAGTGATGGAGGAGGTGGATGGGCAGTGAGGGAGGAGGTGGATGGACAGTGATGGAGGATGTGGATGGACAGTGATGATGGAGGTGGAGAGGCAGTGATGGAGGAGGTGGATGGACAGTGACGGAGGAGAAGAATGGAAAGTGAGGGAGGCGATGGATGGGCAGTCAGGGAAGAGGTGGATGGACAGTGATGGAGGAGGTGGATGGGCAGTGAGGGAGGAGGTGGATGGACAGTGATGGAGGAGGTGGAGAGACAGTGAGGGAGGAGGTGAATGGGCAGTGATGGTGGAGATGAATGGACAGTGAGGGAGGAGATGAATGGGCAGTGAGGGAGGAGGTGGATGGACAATGAGGGAGGATGTGGATGGACAGTGATGCTTGAGATGGATAGGCAGTGATGGAGGAGGTGGATGGACAGTGACGGAGGAGATGAATGGACAGTGAGGGAGGCGATGGATGGGCAGTCAGGGAAGAGGTGGATGGACAGTGATGATGGAGATGAATGCACAGTGAGGGAGGAGATGAATGGGCAGTGAGGGAGAAGGTGGATGGACAGTGAGGGAGGATGTGGATGGACAGTGAGGGAGGAGATAAATGAACAGTGAGAGAGGAGATGGATGGGCAGTGAGTGAGGAGCTGGATGGACAGTGAGGGTGGAGGTGGATAGACAGTGTTGGAGGAGGTGGATGGACAGTGAGGGAGGAGGTGGATGACCAGTGAGGGAACTGGTGGATGGACAGTGAGGGAGGAGGTGGATGGACAGTGAGAGAGGAGATAAATGGACAGTGAGAGAGCAGATGGGTGGGCAGTGATGAAAGAGGCAGATGGACAGTGAGGGACTAGGTGAATGGGCACTGATGTAGGAGATGAATGGACAGTGGAGGAAGTGGTTGGACAGTGATGGAGGAGATGGATGGGCAGTGATGGAGCAGATGAATGGACAGTGAGGGAGGAGATGAATGGGCAGTGAGGGAGGAGGTGGATGCACAGTGATGGGAGGAGGTGCATGGACAGTGATGGAGGAGGTGGATGGACAGTGAGGGAGGATGTGGATGGACAGTGATGATGGAGGTGGAGAGGCAGTGATGGAGGAGGTGGATGGACAGTGACGAAGGAGAAGAATGGAAAGTGGGGGAGGTGATGGATGGGCAGTCAGGGAAGAGGTGGATGGACAGTGATGGAGGAGGTGGATGGGCAGTGAGGGAGGAGGTGGATGGACAGTGATGGAGGATGTGGATGGACAGTGATGATGGAGGTGGAGAGGCAGTGATGGAGGAGGTGGATGGACAGTGACGGAGGAGAAGAATGGAAAGTGAGGGAGGCGATGGATGGGCAGTCAGGGAAGAGGTGGATGGACAGTGATGGAGGAGGTGGATGGACAGTGAGGGAGGAGGTAGATGGACAGTGATGGAGGAGGTGGAGGGACAGTGCGGGAGGAGGTGAATGGGCAGTGATGGTGGAGATGAATGGACAGTGAGGGAGGAGATGAATGGGCAGTGAGGGAGGAGGTGGATGGACAGTGAGGGAGGATGTGGATGGACAGTGATGATGGAGGTGGATGAGCAGTGATGGAGGAGGTGGATGGACAGTGAGGGAGGAGATAAATGGACAGTGAGGGAGGAGGTGGATGGACAGTGAGGGAACTGGTGGATGGACAGTGAGGGAGGAGATGAATGAGCAGTGAGGGACGAGGTGGATGAACACTGAGGGAGGAGGTGGATGGACAGTGATGGAGGAGGTGGATGGGCAGTGAGAGAGGAGATAAATGGACAGTGAGAGAGCAGATGGGTGGGCAGTGATGAAAGAGGCGGATGGACAGTGTGGGACTAGGTGAATGGGCACTGATGCAGGAGATGAATGGACAGTGGAGGAGGTGGTTGGACAGTGATGGAGGAGATGGATGGGCAGTGATGGAGGAGATGAATGGACAGTGAGGGAGGAGATGAATGGGCAGTGAGGGAGGAGGTGATGCACAGTGATGGGAGGAGGTGCATGGACAGTAATGGAGGAGGTGGATGGACAGTGAGGGAGGAGATAAATGAACAGTGAGAGAGGAGATGGATGGGCAGTGAGGAAAGAGGCGGATGGACAGTGAGGGTGGAGGGGAATGGGCACTGATGGAGGAGATGAATGGACAGTGAGGGACGAGGAGGATGGACAGTGATGGAGGAGGTGGATGGGCAGTGATGGAGGAGGTGGATGGACAGTGAGGGAGGAGGTGGATGGACAGTGAGGGAGGAGGTGAATGGGCAGTGATGGAGGAGCTGAATGTACAGTGAAGGAGGAGATGAATGGGCAGTGAGTGAGGAGCTGGATGGACAGTGAGGGAGGAGGTGGATAGACAGTGTTGGAGGAGGTGGATGGACAGTGAGGGAGGAGATGAATGGACAGTGAGAGAGGAGATGGATAGGCAGCGATGGAGGAGGTGGATGGACAGTGATGGACGAGATGAATGGGCAGTGATGTAGGGGGATGGACAGTGAGGGAGGAGATGAATGGGCACTGAGGAAGGAGGTGGATGGACAGTGAGGGAGGAGATGGATGGACAGTGAGGGACAAGGAGGATGGACAGTGATGGAGGTGCATGGGCAGTATTGGAGGAGGTGGATGGACAGTGAGGGAGGAGGTAGATGGACAGTGAGGGAGGAGGTGGATTGACAGTGAGGGAGGAGGTGAATGGGCAGTAAGGAAGGAGGTGGATGGACAGTGAGGGAGGATGTGGATGGACAGTGATGATGGAGGTGGAGAGGCAGTGATGGAAGAGGTGGATGGACAGTGACGAAGGAGAAGAATGGAAAGTGAGGGAGGCGATGGATGGGCTGTCAGGGAAGAGGTGGATGGACAGTGATGGAGGAGGTGGATGGGCAGTGAGGGAGGAGGTGGATGGACAGTGAGGGAGGAGGTGGATGGAAGTGAATGAGGATGTGGATGGACAGTGATGATGGAGGTGGAGAGGCAGTGATGGAGGAGGTGGATGGACAGTGACGGAGGAGAAGAATGGAAAGTGAGGGAGGCGATGGATGGGCAGTCAGGGAAGAGTTGGATGGAAAGTGATGGAGGAGGTGGATGGGCAGTGAGGGAGGAGGTGGATGGACAGTGAGGGAGGAGGTGGATGGACAGTGATGATGGAGGTGGATGGGCAGTGATGGAGGAGTTGGATGGACAGTGAGGGAGGAGGTAGATGGACAGTGAGGGAGGATGTGGATGGACAGTGACGGAGGAGGTAGATGGACATTGATGGAGAAGGTGGAGGGACAGTGAGGGAGGATGTGAATGGGCAGTGATGGTGGAGATGAATGGACAGTGAGGGACGAGATGAATGGGCAGTGAGGGAGGAGGTGGATGGACAGTGAGGGAGAATGTGGATGGACAGTGATGCTGGAGGTGTATAGGCAGTGATGGAGGAGGTGGATGGACAGTGACGGAGGAGATGAATGGACAGTGAGGGAGGCGATGGATGGGCAGTCAGGGTAGAGGTGGATGGACAGTGATGATGGAGGTGGATGAGCAGTGATGGAGGAGGTGGATGGACAGTGAGGGAGGAGATTAATGGACAGAGAGGGAGAATATGGATGGGCAGTGAGGGAAGAGGCGGATGGACAGTGAGGGAGGAGGTGAATGGGTACTGATGGAGGAGATGAATGGACAGTGAGGGAGGAGGTGGATGGACAGTGAGGGGACTGGTGGATGGACAGTGAGGGAGGAGATGAATGAGCAGTGAGGGACGAGGTGGATGGACAGTCAGGGAGGAGGTGGATGGACAGTGATGGAGGAGGTGGATGGACAGTGAGGGGACTGGTGGATGGACAGTGAGAGAGGAGATAAATGGACAGTGAGAGAGCAGATGGGTGGGCAGTGAGGAAAGAGGCGGATGGACAGTGAGGGACTAGGTGAATGGGCACTGATGTAGGAGATGAATGGACAGTGAAGGAGGAGGTGGTTGGACAGTGATGGAGGAGGTGGATGGGCAGTGATGGAGGAGATGAATGGACAGTGAGGGAGGAGATGAATGGGCAGTGAGGGAGGAGGTGGATGGACAGTGAGGGAGGATGTGGCTGGACAGTGATGATGGAGGTGGACAGGCAGTGATGAAGGAGGTGGATGGACAGTGACGGAGGAGATGAATGGACAGTGAGGGAGGCGACGGATGGGATGTCAGGGAAGAGGTGGATGGACAGTGATGATGGAGGTGGATGGGCAGTGATGGAGGAGGTGGATGGACAGTGAGGGCGGAGGTGGATGGACAGTGATGGAGGAGGTGGATGGACAGTGAGGGAGGAGATAAATGGACAGTGACAGAGGAGATGGGTGGGCAGTGAGGAAAGAGGCGGATGAACAGTGAAGCAGGAGGTGAATGGGCACTGATGGAGGAGATGAATGGACAGTGAAGGAGGAGGTGGTTGGACAGTGATGGAGGAGGTGGATGGGCAGTGATGGAGGAGATGAATGGACAGTGAAGGAGGAGGTGGTTGGACAGTGATGGAGGAGGTGGATGGGCAGTGATGGAGGAGGTGGATGGACAGTAAGGGAGGAGATGAATGGGCACTGATAGAGCAGATGAATGGACAGTGAGGAGAAGATGAATGGGCAGTGAAGGAGGAGGTGGATGGACAGTCAGGGATGAGGTGCATGGACAGTGAGGGAGGAGGTGAATGGGCAGTGATGGAGGAGATGAATGGACAGTGAGGGAGGAGGTGAATGGGCACTGATAGAGCAGATGAATGGACAGTGAGGGAGAAGATGAATGGGCAGTGAAGGAGGAGGTGGATGGACAGTGAGGGAGGAGATGAATGGACAGTGAGGGAGGAGGTGGATGGACAGTGAGGGAAGTGGGGGATGGACAGTGAGGGAGGCGATGAATGGACAGTGAGGGAGGAGGTGGATGGACAGTCAGGAAGGAGGTTGATGGACAGTGAGGGAGGAGGTGAATTGGCTGTGATGGAGGAGATGAATGGACAGTGAGGGAGGAGATGAATGGGCAGTGAGGGAGGAGGTGGATGGACATTGAGGGCGGAGGTGGATGGACAGTGATGGAGGAGGTGGATGGACAGTGAGGGAAGAGATAAATGGACAGTGAGAGAGGAGATGGATGGGCAGTGAGGAAAGAGGCGGATGGACAGTGAGGGTGGAGGTGAATGGGCACTGATGGAGGAGATCAATGGACAGTGAAGGAGGAGGTGGATGGACAGATATGGAGGAGGCGGATTGGCAGTGATGGAGGAGGTGGACGGACAGTGACGGAGGAGATGAATGGACAGTGAGGGAGGCGATGGATGGAAGTCAGGGAAGAAGTGGATGGACAGTGATGATGGAGATGAATGGACAGTGAGGGAGGAGATGAATGGGCAGTGAGGGAGGACGTGGATGGACAGTGAGGGAGGATGTGGATGGACAGTGAGGGAGGAGGTAGATGGACAGTGATGGAGGAGGTGGAGGGACAGTGCGGGAGGAGGTGAATGGGCAGTGATGGTGGAGATGAATGGACAGTGAGGGAGGAGATGAATGGGCAGTGAGGGAGGAGGTGGATGGACAGTGAGGGAGGATGTGGATGGACAGTGATGATGGAGGTGGATGAGCAGTGATGGAGGAGGTGGATGGACAGTGAGGGAGGAGATAAATGGACAGTGAGGGAGGAGGTGGATGGACAGTGAGGGAACTGGTGGATGGACAGTGAGGGAGGAGATGAATGAGCAGTGAGGGACGAGGTGGATGAACACTGAGGGAGGAGGTGGATGGACAGTGATGGAGGAGGTGGATGGACAGTGAGAGAGGAGATAAATGGACAGTGAGAGAGCAGATGGGTGGGCAGTGATGAAAGAGGCGGATGGACAGTGTGGGACTAGGTGAATGGGCACTGATGCAGGAGATGAATGGACAGTGGAGGAGGTGGTTGGACAGTGATGGAGGAGATGGATGGGCAGTGATGGAGGAGATGAATGGACAGTGAGGGAGGAGATGAATGGGCAGTGAGGAGGAGGTGGATGCACAGTGATGGGAGGAGGTGCATGGACAGTAATGGAGGAGGTGGATGGACAGTGAGGGAGGAGATAAATGAACAGTGAGAGAGGAGATGGATGGGCAGTGAGGAAAGAGGCGGATGGACAGTGAGGGTGGAGGGGAATGGGCACTGATGGAGGAGATGAATGGACAGTGAGGGACGAGGAGGATGGACAGTGATGGATGAGGTGGATGGGCAGTGAAAGAGGAGGTGGATGGACAGTGAGGGAGGAGGTGGATGGACAGTGAGGGAGGAGGTGAATGGGCAGTGATGGAGGAGCTGAATGTACAGTGAAGGAGGAGATGAATGGGCAGTGAGTGAGGAGCTGGATGGACAGTGAGGGAGGAGGTGGATAGACAGTGTTGGAGGAGGTGGATGGACAGTGAGGGAGGAGATGAATGGACAGTGAGAGAGGAGATGGATAGGCAGCGATGGAGGAGGTGGATGGACAGTGATGGACGAGATGAATGGGCAGTGATGGAGGGGGATGGACAGTGAGGGAGGAGATGAATGGGCACTGAGGAAGGAGGTGGATGGACAGTGAGGGAGGAGATGGATGGACAGTGAGGGACAAGGAGGATGGACAGTGATGGAGGTGCATGGGCAGTATTGGAGGAGGTGGATGGACAGTGAGGGAGGAGGTAGATGGACAGTGAGGGAGGAGGTGGATTGACAGTGAGGGAGGAGGTGAATGGGCAGTAAGGAAGGAGGTGGATGGACAGTGAGGGAGGATGTGGATGCACAGTGATGATGGAGGTGGAGAGGCAGTGATGGAGGAGGTGGATGGACAGTGACGAAGGAGAAGAATGGAAAGTGAGGGAGGCGATGGATGGGCTGTCAGGGAAGAGGTGGATGGACAGTGATGGAGGAGGTGGATGGGCAGTGAGGGAGGAGGTGGATGGACAGTGATGGAGGAGGTGGAGGGACAGTGAGGGAGGAGATGAATGGGCAGTGATGGTGGAGATAAATAGACAGTGAGGGAGGAGATGAATGGGCAGTGAGGGAGGAGGTGGATGGACAATAAGGGAGGATGTGGATGGACAGTGATGCTGGAGATGGATCGGCAGTGATGGAGGAGGTGGATGGACAGTGACAGAGGAGATGAATGGACAGTGAGCGAGGCGATGGATGGGCAGTCAGGGAAGAGGTGGATGGACAGTGATGATGGAGATGAATGGACAGTGAGGGAGGAGATGAATGGGCAGTGAGGGAAGAGGTGGATGGACAGTGAGGGAGGATGTGGATGGACAGTGAGGGAGGAGGTAGATGGACATTGATGGAGGAGGTGGAGGGACAGTGAGGGAGGAGGTGAATGGGCAGTGAGGGAGGAAGTGGATGCACAGTGATGGGAGGAGGTGCATGGACAGTGATGGAGGAGGTGGATGGACAGTGAGGGAGGAGATAAATGGACAGTGAGAGAGAAGATGCGTGGGCAGTGAGGGAAGAGGCGGATGGACAGTGAGTGAGGAGGTGAATGGGCACTGATGGAGGAGATGAATGGACAGTGATGGAGGAGGTGGATGGACAGTGATGGAGGAGGTGGATGGACAGTAAGGGAGGAGGTGGATGGACAGTGAGGGAGAAGGTGAATGGGCAGTGATGGAGGAGATGAATGGATAGTGAGGGAGGAGATGAATGGATAGTGAGGGAGGAGGTGGATGGACAGGCAGGGAGGAGGTGGATGGACAGTGAGGGAGGAGCTGAATGGGCAGTGATGGAGGAGATGAATGGACAGTGAGGGAGGAGATGAATGGGCAGTGAGGGAGGAGGCGGATGGACAGTGATGGAGGATGAGGATGGACAGTGATGATAGAGGTGGATAGGCAGTGATGGAGGAGGTGGATGGACAGTGACGGAGGAGATGAATGGACAGTGAGGGAGGCGATGGATGGGCAGTCAGGGACGAGGTGGATGGACAGTGATGATGGAGGTGGATGGGCAGTGATGGAGGAGGTGGATGGACAGTGAGGGAGGAGATGAATGGACAGTGAGGCAGGAGGTGGATGGACAGTGAGGGAACTGGTGGATTGGCAGTGAGGGAGGAGATGAATCAGCAGTGAGGGTCGAGGTGGATGGACAGTGAGAGAGGAGGTGGATGGACAGTGATGGAGGAGGTGGATGGACAGTCAAGGAGGAGGTGGATGGACAGTGAGGGAGGAGACAAATGGACAATGAGAGAGGAGATGGGTGGGCAGTGAGGAAAGAGGCGGATGGACAGGGAGGGAGGAGGTGAATGGGCACTGATGTAGGAGATGAATGGACAGTGAAGGAGGACGTGTTTGGACAGTGATGGAGGAGGTGGATGGGCAGTGATGGAGGAGGTGGATGGACAGTGAGGGAGGAGGTGGATGGACAGTGAGGGAGTAGGTGAATGGGCAGTGATGGAGGAGCTGAATGGACAGTGAAGGAGGAGATGAATGGGCAGTGAGGGAGGAGCTGGATGGACAGTGAGGGAGGAGGCGGATGGACAGTGTTGGAGGAGGTGGATAGGCAGTGATGGAGGTGGATGGACAGTGAGGGAAGTGGGGGATGGACAGTGAGGGAGGCGATGAATGGACAGTGAGGGAGGAGGTGGATGGACAGTCAGGAAGGAGGTCGATGGACAGTGAGGGAGGAGGTGAATTGGCTGTGATGGAGGAGATGAATGGACAGTGAGGGAGGAGATGAATGGGCAGTGAGGGAGGAGGTGGATGGACATTGAGGGCGGAGGTGGATGGACAGTGATGGAGGAGGTGGATGGACAGTGAGGGAAGAGATAAATGGACAGTGAGAGAGGAGATGGATGGGCAGTGAGGAAAGAGGCGGATGGACAGTGAGGGTGGAGGTGAATGGGCACTGATGGAGGAGATCAATGGACAGTGAGGGAGGAGGTGGATGGACAGATATGGAGGAGGCGGATTGGCAGTGATGGAGGAGGTGGACGGACAGTGACGGAGGAGATGAATGGACAGTGAGGGAGGAGATGAATGGGCAGTGAGGGAGGAGCTGGATGGACAGTGAGGGAGGAGGCGGATGGACAGTGTTGGAGGAGGTGGATAGGCAGTGATGGAGGTGGATGGACAGTGAGGGAGGAGATGGATGGACAGTGAGGGACGAGGTGGATGGACAGTGATTGAGGTGGATGGGTTGTATTGGAGGAGGTGGATGGACAGTGAGGGAGGAGGTAGATGGACAGTGTGGGAGGAGGTGGATGGGCAGTGAGGGTCGAGGTGAATGGGCAGTGATGGAGGAGATGAATGGGCAGTGAGGGAGGAGGTGGATGGACAGTGATGGAGGATGTGGATGGACAGTGATGATAGAGGTAGATAGGCAGTGATGGAGGAGGTGGATGGACAGTGACGGAGGAGATGAATGGACAGTGAGGGAGGAGGTGGATGGACAGTGAGGGAAGTGGGGGATGGACAGTGAGGGAGGCGATGAATGGACAGTGAGGGAGGAGGTGGATGGACAGTCAGGAAGGAGGTCGATGGACAGTGAGGGAGGAGGTGAATTGGCTGTGATGGAGGAGATGAATGGACAGTGAGGGAGGAGATGAATGGGCAGTGAGGGAGGAGGTGGATGGACATTGAGGGCGGAGGTGGATGGACAGTGATGGAGGAGGTGGATGGACAGTGAGGGAAGAGATAAATGGACAGTGAGAGAGGAGATGGATGGGCAGTGAGGAAAGAGGCGGATGGACAGTGAGGGTGGAGGTGAATGGGCACTGATGGAGGAGATCAATGGACAGTGAGGGAGGAGGTGGATGGACAGATATGGAGGAGGCGGATTGGCAGTGATGGAGGAGGTGGACGGACAGTGACGGAGGAGATGAATGGACAGTGAGGGAGGCGATGGATGGAAGTCAGGGAAGAAGTGGATGGACAGTGATGATGGAGATGAATGGACAGTGAGGGAGGAGATGAATGGGCAGTGAGGGAGGACGTGGATGGACAGTGAGGGAGGATGTGGATGGACAGTGAGGGAGGAGGTAGATGGACAGTGATGGAGGAGGTGGAGGGACAGTGCGGGAGGAGGTGAATGGGCAGTGATGGTGGAGATGAATGGACAGTGAGGGAGGAGATGAATGGGCAGTGAGGGAGGAGGTGGATGGACAGTGAGGGAGGATGTGGATGGACAGTGATGATGGAGGTGGATGAGCAGTGATGGAGGAGGTGGATGGACAGTGAGGGAGGAGATAAATGGACAGTGAGGGAGGAGGTGGATGGACAGTGAGGGAACTGGTGGATGGACAGTGAGGGAGGAGATGAATGAGCAGTGAGGGACGAGGTGGATGAACACTGAGGGAGGAGGTGGATGGACAGTGATGGAGGAGGTGGATGGACAGTGAGAGAGGAGATAAATGGACAGTGAGAGAGCAGATGGGTGGGCAGTGATGAAAGAGGCGGATGGACAGTGTGGGACTAGGTGAATGGGCACTGATGCAGGAGATGAATGGACAGTGGAGGAGGTGGTTGGACAGTGATGGAGGAGATGGATGGGCAGTGATGGAGGAGATGAATGGACAGTGAGGGAGGAGATGAATGGGCAGTGAGGGAGGAGGTGGATGCACAGTGATGGGAGGAGGTGCATGGACAGTAATGGAGGAGGTGGATGGACAGTGAGGGAGGAGATAAATGAACAGTGAGAGAGGAGATGGATGGGCAGTGAGGAAAGAGGGGGATGGACAGTGAGGGTGGAGGGGAATGGGCACTGATGGAGGAGATGAATGGACAGTGAGGGACGAGGAGGATGGACAGTGATGGATGAGGTGGATGGGCAGTGAAAGAGGAGGTGGATGGACAGTGAGGGAGGAGGTGGATGGACAGTGAGGGAGGAGGTGAATGGGCAGTGATGGAGGAGCTGAATGTACAGTGAAGGAGGAGATGAATGGGCAGTGAGTGAGGAGCTGGATGGACAGTGAGGGAGGAGGTGGATAGACAGTGTTGGAGGAGGTGGATGGACAGTGAGGGAGGAGATGAATGGACAGTGAGAGAGGAGATGGATAGGCAGCGATGGAGGAGGTGGATGGACAGTGATGGACGAGATGAATGGGCAGTGATGGAGGGGGATGGACAGTGAGGGAGGAGATGAATGGGCACTGAGGAAGGAGGTGGATGGACAGTGAGGGAGGAGATGGATGGACAGTGAGGGACAAGGAGGATGGACAGTGATGGAGGTGCATGGGCAGTATTGGAGGAGGTGGATGGACAGTGAGGGAGGAGGTAGATGGACAGTGAGGGAGGAGGTGGATTGACAGTGAGGGAGGAGGTGAATGGGCAGTAAGGAAGGAGGTGGATGGACAGTGAGGGAGGATGTGGATGCACAGTGATGATGGAGGTGGAGAGGCAGTGATGGAGGAGGTGGATGGACAGTGACGAAAGAGAAGAATGGAAAGTGAGGGAGGCGATGGATGGGCTGTCAGGGAAGAGGTGGATGGACAGTGATGGAGGAGATGAATGAGCAGTGAGGGACGAGGTGGATGAACACTGAGGGAGGAGGTGGATGGACAGTGAGGGAACTGGTGGATGGACAGTGAGGGAGGAGATGAATGAGCAGTGAGGGACGAGGTGGATGAACACTGAGGGAGGAGGTGGATGGACAGTGATGGAGGAGGTGGATGGACAGTGAGAGAGGAGATAAATGGACAGTGAGAGAGCAGATGGGTGGGCAGTGATGAAAGAGGCGGATGGACAGTGTGGGACTAGGTGAATGGGCACTGATGCAGGAGATGAATGGACAGTGGAGGAGGTGGTTGGACAGTGATGGAGGAGATGGATGGGCAGTGATGGAGGAGATGAATGGACAGTGAGGGAGGAGATGAATGGGCAGTGAGGGAGGAGGTGGATGCACAGTGATGGGAGGAGGTGCATGGACAGTAATGGAGGAGGTGGATGGACAGTGAGGGAGGAGATAAATGAACAGTGAGAGAGGAGATGGATGGGCAGTGAGGAAAGAGGCGGATGGACAGTGAGGGTGGAGGGGAATGGGCACTGATGGAGGAGATGAATGGACAGTGAGGGACGAGGAGGATGGACAGTGATGGATGAGGTGGATGGGCAGTGAAAGAGGAGGTGGATGGACAGTGAGGGAGGAGGTGGATGGACAGTGAGGGAGGAGGTGAATGGGCAGTGATGGAGGAGCTGAATGTACAGTGAAGGAGGAGATGAATGGGCAGTGAGTGAGGAGCTGGATGGACAGTGAGGGAGGAGGTGGATAGACAGTGTTGGAGGAGGTGGATGGACAGTGAGGGAGGAGATGAATGGACAGTGAGAGAGGAGATGGATAGGCAGCGATGGAGGAGGTGGATGGACAGTGATGGACGAGATGAATGGGCAGTGATGGAGGGGGATGGACAGTGAGGGAGGAGATGAATGGGCACTGAGGAAGGAGGTGGATGGACAGTGAGGGAGGAGATGGATGGACAGTGAGGGACAAGGAGGATGGACAGTGATGGAGGTGCATGGGCAGTATTGGAGGAGGTGGATGGACAGTGAGGGAGGAGGTAGATGGACAGTGAGGGAGGAGGTGGATTGACAGTGAGGGAGGAGGTGAATGGGCAGTAAGGAAGGAGGTGGATGGACAGTGAGGGAGGATGTGGATGCACAGTGATGATGGAGGTGGAGAGGCAGTGATGGAGGAGGTGGATGGACAGTGACGAAGGAGAAGAATGGAAAGTGAGGGAGGCGATGGATGGGCTGTCAGGGAAGAGGTGGATGGACAGTGATGGAGGAGGTGGATGGGCAGTGAGGGAGGAGGTGGATGGACAGTGATGGAGGAGGTGGAGGGACAGTGAGGGAGGAGATGAATGGGCAGTGATGGTGGAGATAAATAGACAGTGAGGGAGGAGATGAATGGGCAGTGAGGGAGGAGGTGGATGGACAATAAGGGAGGATGTGGATGGACAGTGATGCTGGAGATGGATCGGCAGTGATGGAGGAGGTGGATGGACAGTGACAGAGGAGATGAATGGACAGTGAGCGAGGCGATGGATGGGCAGTCAGGGAAGAGGTGGATGGACAGTGATGATGGAGATGAATGGACAGTGAGGGAGGAGATGAATGGGCAGTGAGGGAGGAGGTGGATGGACAGTGAGGGAGGATGTGGATGGACAGTGAGGGAGGAGGTAGATGGACATTGATGGAGGAGGTGGAGGGACAGTGAGGGAGGAGGTGAATGGGCAGTGAGGGAGGAAGTGGATGCACAGTGATGGGAGGAGGTGCATGGACAGTGATGGAGGAGGTGGATGGACAGTGAGGGAGGAGATAAATGGACAGTGAGAGAGAAGATGCGTGGGCAGTGAGGGAAGAGGCGGATGGACAGTGAGTGAGGAGGTGAATGGGCACTGATGGAGGAGATGAATGGACAGTGATGGAGGAGGTGGATGGACAGTGATGGAGGAGGTGGATGGACAGGCAGGGAGGAGGTGGATGGACAGTGAGGGAGGAGCTGAATGGGCAGTGATGGAGGAGATGAATGGACAGTGAGGGAGGAGATGAATGGGCAGTGAGGGAGGAGGCGGATGGACAGTGATGGAGGATGAGGATGGACAGTGATGATAGAGGTGGATAGGCAGTGATGGAGGAGGTGGATGGACAGTGACGGAGGAGATGAATGGACAGTGAGGGAGGCGATGGATGGGCAGTCAGGGACGAGGTGGATGGACAGTGATGATGGAGGTGGATGGGCAGTGATGGAGGAGGTGGATGGACAGTGAGGGAGGAGATGAATGGACAGTGAGGCAGGAGGTGGATGGACAGTGAGGGAACTGGTGGATGGACAGTGAGGGAGGAGATGAATCAGCAGTGAGGGTCGAGGTGGATGGACAGTGAGAGAGGAGGTGGATGGACAGTGATGGAGGAGGTGGATGGACAGTCAAGGAGGAGGTGGATGGACAGTGAGGGAGGAGACAAATGGACAATGAGAGAGGAGATGGGTGGGCAGTGAGGAAAGAGGCGGATGGACAGTGAGGGAGGAGGTGAATGGGCACTGATGTAGGAGATGAATGGACAGTGAAGGAGGACGTGTTTGGACAGTGATGGAGGAGGTGGATGGGCAGTGATGGAGGAGGTGGTTGGACAGTGAGGGAGGAGGTGGATGGACAGTGAGGGAGTAGGTGAATGGGCAGTGATGGAGGAGCTGAATGGACAGTGAAGGAGGAGATGAATGGGCAGTGAGGGAGGAGCTGGATGGACAGTGAGGGAGGAGGCGGATGGACAGTGTTGGAGGAGGTGGATAGGCAGTGATGGAGGTGGATGGACAGTGAGGGAGGAGATGGATGGACAGTGAGGGACGAGGTGGATGGACAGTGATTGAGGTGGATGGGTTGTATTGGAGGAGGTGGATGGACAGTGAGGGAGGAGGTAGATGGACAGTGTGGGAGGAGGTGGATGGGCAGTGAGGGTCGAGGTGAATGGGCAGTGATGGAGGAGATGAATGGGCAGTGAGGGAGGAGGTGGATGGACAGTGATGGAGGATGTGGATGGACAGTGATGATAGAGGTAGATAGGCAGTGATGGAGGAGGTGGATGGACAGTGACGGAGGAGATGAATGGACAGTGAGGGAGGAGGTGGATGGACAGTGAGGGAAGTGGGGGATGGACAGTGAGGGAGGCGATGAATGGACAGTGAGGGAGGAGGTGGATGGACAGTCAGGAAGGAGGTCGATGGACAGTGAGGGAGGAGGTGAATTGGCTGTGATGGAGGAGATGAATGGACAGTGAGGGAGGAGATGAATGGGCAGTGAGGGAGGAGGTGGATGGACATTGAGGGCGGAGGTGGATGGACAGTGATGGAGGAGGTGGATGGACAGTGAGGGAAGAGATAAATGGACAGTGAGAGAGGAGATGGATGGGCAGTGAGGAAAGAGGCGGATGGACAGTGAGGGTGGAGGTGAATGGGCACTGATGGAGGAGATCAATGGACAGTGAGGGAGGAGGTGGATGGACAGATATGGAGGAGGCGGATTGGCAGTGATGGAGGAGGTGGACGGACAGTGACGGAGGAGATGAATGGACAGTGAGGGAGGAGATGAATGGGCAGTGAGGGAGGAGCTGGATGGACAGTGAGGGAGGAGGCGGATGGACAGTGTTGGAGGAGGTGGATAGGCAGTGATGGAGGTGGATGGACAGTGAGGGAGGAGATGGATGGACAGTGAGGGACGAGGTGGATGGACAGTGATTGAGGTGGATGGGTTGTATTGGAGGAGGTGGATGGACAGTGAGGGAGGAGGTAGATGGACAGTGTGGGAGGAGGTGGATGGGCAGTGAGGGTCGAGGTGAATGGGCAGTGATGGAGGAGATGAATGGGCAGTGAGGGAGGAGGTGGATGGACAGTGATGGAGGATTTGGATGGACAGTGATGATAGAGGTAGATAGGCAGTGATGGAGGAGGTGGATGGACAGTGACGGAGGAGATGAATGGACAGTGAGGGAGGAGGTGGATGGACAGTGAGGGAAGTGGGGGATGGACAGTGAGGGAGGCGATGAATGGACAGTGAGGGAGGAGGTGGATGGACAGTCAGGAAGGAGGTCGATGGACAGTGAGGGAGGAGGTGAATAGGCTGTGATGGAGGAGATGAATGGACAGTGAGGGAGGAGATGAATGGGCAGTGAGGGAGGAGGTGGATGGACATTGAGGGCGGAGGTGGATGGACAGTGATGGAGGAGGTGGATGGACAGTGAGGGAAGAGATAAATGGACAGTGAGAGAGGAGATGGATGGGCAGTGAGGAAAGAGGCGGATGGACAGTGAGGGTGGAGGTGAATGGGCACTGATGGAGGAGATCAATGGACAGTGAGGGAGGAGGTGGATGGACAGATATGGAGGAGGCGGATTGGCAGTGATGGAGGAGGTGGACGGACAGTGACGGAGGAGATGAATGGACAGTGAGGGAGGCGATGGATGGAAGTCAGGGAAGAAGTGGATGGACAGTGATGATGGAGATGAATGGACAGTGAGGGAGGAGATGAATGGGCAGTGAGGGAGGACGTGGATGGACAGTGAGGGAGGATGTGGATGGACAGTGAGGGAGGAGGTAGATGGACAGTGATGGAGGAGGTGGAGGGACAGTGCGGGAGGAGGTGAATGGGCAGTGATGGTGGAGATGAATGGACAGTGAGGGAGGAGATGAATGGGCAGTGAGGGAGGAGGTGGATGGACAGTGAGGGAGGATGTGGATGGACAGTGATGATGGAGGTGGATGAGCAGTGATGGAGGAGGTGGATGGACAGTGAGGGAGGAGATAAATGGACAGTGAGGGAGGAGGTGGATGGACAGTGAGGGAACTGGTGGATGGACAGTGAGGGAGGAGATGAATGAGCAGTGAGGGACGAGGTGGATGAACACTGAGGGAGGAGGTGGATGGACAGTGATGGAGGAGGTGGATGGACAGTGAGAGAGGAGATAAATGGACAGTGAGAGAGCAGATGGGTGGGCAGTGATGAAAGAGGCGGATGGACAGTGTGGGACTAGGTGAATGGGCACTGATGCAGGAGATGAATGGACAGTGGAGGAGGTGGTTGGACAGTGATGGAGGAGATGGATGTGCAGTGATGGAGGAGATGAATGGACAGTGAGGGAGGAGATGAATGGGCAGTGAGGGAGGAGGTGGATGGACAGTGATGGAGGATTTGGATGGACAGTGATGATAGAGGTAGATAGGCAGTGATGGAGGAGGTGGATGGACAGTGACGGAGGAGATGAATGGACAGTGAGGGAGGAGGTGGATGGACAGTGAGGGAAGTGGGGGATGGACAGTGAGGGAGGCGATGAATGGACAGTGAGGGAGGAGGTGGATGGACAGTCAGGAAGGAGGTCGATGGACAGTGAGGGAGGAGGTGAATAGGCTGTGATGGAGGAGATGAATGGACAGTGAGGGAGGAGATGAATGGGCAGTGAGGGAGGAGGTGGATGGACATTGAGGGCGGAGGTGGATGGACAGTGATGGAGGAGGTGGATGGACAGTGAGGGAAGAGATAAATGGACAGTGAGAGAGGAGATGGATGGGCAGTGAGGAAAGAGGCGGATGGACAGTGAGGGTGGAGGTGAATGGGCACTGATGGAGGAGATCAATGGACAGTGAGGGAGGAGGTGGATGGACAGATATGGAGGAGGCGGATTGGCAGTGATGGAGGAGGTGGACGGACAGTGACGGAGGAGATGAATGGACAGTGAGGGAGGCGATGGATGGAAGTCAGGGAAGAAGTGGATGGACAGTGATGATGGAGATGAATGGACAGTGAGGGAGGAGATGAATGGGCAGTGAGGGAGGACGTGGATGGACAGTGAGGGAGGATGTGGATGGACAGTGAGGGAGGAGGTAGATGGACAGTGATGGAGGAGGTGGAGGGACAGTGCGGGAGGAGGTGAATGGGCAGTGATGGTGGAGATGAATGGACAGTGAGGGAGGAGATGAATGGGCAGTGAGGGAGGAGGTGGATGGACAGTGAGGGAGGATGTGGATGGACAGTGATGATGGAGGTGGATGAGCAGTGATGGAGGAGGTGGATGGACAGTGAGGGAGGAGATAAATGGACAGTGAGGGAGGAGGTGGATGGACAGTGAGGGAACTGGTGGATGGACAGTGAGGGAGGAGATGAATGAGCAGTGAGGGACGAGGTGGATGAACACTGAGGGAGGAGGTGGATGGACAGTGATGGAGGAGGTGGATGGACAGTGAGAGAGGAGATAAATGGACAGTGAGAGAGCAGATGGGTGGGCAGTGATGAAAGAGGCGGATGGACAGTGTGGGACTAGGTGAATGGGCACTGATGCAGGAGATGAATGGACAGTGGAGGAGGTGGTTGGACAGTGATGGAGGAGATGGATGTGCAGTGATGGAGGAGATGAATGGACAGTGAGGGAGGAGATGAATGGGCAGTGAGGGAGGAGTTGGATGCACAGTGATGGGAGCAGGTGCATGGACAGTAATGGAGGAGGTGGATGGACAGTGAGGGAGGAGATAAATGAACAGTGAGAGAGGAGATGGATGGGCAGTGAGGAAAGAGGCGGATGGACAGTGAGGGTGGAGGGGAATGGGCACTGATGGAGGAGATGAATGGACAGTGAGGGACGAGGAGGATGGACAGTGATGGAGGAGGTGGATGGGCAGTGATGGAGGAGGTGGATGGACAGTGAGGGAGGAGGTGGATGGACAGTGAGGGAGGAGGTGAATGGGCAGTGATGGAGGAGCTGAATGTACAGTGAAGGAGGAGATGAATGGGCAGTGAGTGAGGAGCTGGATGGACAGTGAGGGAGGAGGTGGATAGACAGTGTTGGAGGAGGTGGATGGACAGTGAGGGAGGAGATGAATGGACAGTGAGAGAGGAGATGGATAGGCAGCGATGGAGGAGGTGGATGGACAGTGATGGACGAGATGAATGGGCAGTGATGTAGGGGGATGGACAGTGAGGGAGGAGATGAATGGGCACTGAGGAAGGAGGTGGATGGACAGTGAGGGAGGAGATGGATGGACAGTGAGGGACAAGGAGGATGGACAGTGATGGAGGTGCATGGGCAGTATTGGAGGAGGTGGATGGACAGTGAGGGAGGAGGTAGATGGACAGTGAGGGAGGAGGTGGATTGACAGTGAGGGAGGAGGTGAATGGGCAGTAAGGAAAGAGGTGGATGGACAGTGAGGGAGGATGTGGATGGACAGTGATGATGGAGGTGTAGAGGCAGTGATGGAGGAGGTGGATGGACAGTGACGAAGGAGAAGAATGGAAAGTGAGGGAGGCGATGGATGGGCTGTCAGGGAAGAGGTGGATGGACAGTGATGGAGGAGGTGGATGGGCAGTGAGGGAGGAGGTGGATGGACAGTGAGGGAGGATGTGGATGGACAGTGATGATGGAGGTGGAGAGGCAGTGATGGAGGAGGTGGATGGACAGTGACGGAGGAGAAGAATGAGAAGTGAGGGAGGCAATGGATGGGCAGTCAGGGAAGAGGTGGATGGACAGTGATGGAGGAGGTGGATGGGCAGTGAGGGAGGAGGTGGATGGACAGTGATGGAGGAGGTGGATGGACAGTGAGGGAGGAGATGAATGGGCAGTGATGGTGGAGATAAATAGACAGTGAGGGAGGAGATGAATGGGCAGTGAGGGCGGAGGTGGATGGACAATGAGGGAGGATGTGGATGGACAGTGATGCTGGAGATGGATCGGCAGTGATGGAGGAGGTGGATGGACAGTGACAGAGGAGATGAATGGACAGTGAGGGAGGCGATGGATGGGCAGTCAGGGAAGAGGTGGATGGACAGTGATGATGGAGATGAATGGACAGTGAGGGAGGAGATGAATGGGCAGTGAGGGAGGAGGTGGATGGACAGTGAGGGAGGATGTGGATGGACAGTGAGGGAGAAGGTAGATGGACATTGATGGAGGAGGTGGAGGGACAGTGAGGGAGGAGGAGAATGGGCAGTGAGGGAGGAAGTGGATGCACAGTGATGGGAGGAGGTGCATGGACAGTGATGGAGGAGGTGGATGGACAGTGAGGGAGGAGATAAATGGACAGTGAGAGAGAAGATGCGTGGGCAGTGAGGGAAGAGGCGGATGGACAGTGAGTGAGGAGGTGAATGGGCACTGATGGAGGAGATGAATGGACAGTGATGGAGGAGGTGGATGGACAGTGATGGAGGAGGTGGATGGACAGTAAGGGAGGAGGTGGATGGACAGTGAGGGAGAAGGTGAGTGGGCAGTGATGGAGGAGATGAATGGATAGTGAGGGAGGAGATGAATGGATAGTGAGGGAGGAGGTGGATGGACAGGCAGGGAGGAGGTGGATGGACAGTGAGGGAGGAGCTGAATGGGCAGTGATGGAGGAGATGAATGGACAGTGAGGGAGGAGATGAATGGGCAGTGAGGGAGGAGGCGGATGGACAGTGATGGAGGATGAGGATGGACAGTGATGATAGAGGTGGATAGGCAGTGATGGAGGAGGTGGATGGACAGTGACGGAGGAGATGAATGGACAGTCAGGGAGGCGATGGATGGGCAGTCAGGGACGAGGTGGATGGACAGTGATGATGGAGGTGGATGGGCAGTGATGGAGGAGGTGGATGGACAGTGAGGGAGGAGATGAATGGACAGTGAGGCAGGAGGTGGATGGACAGTGAGGGAACTGGTGGATGGACAGTGAGGGAGGAGATGAATCAGCAGTGAGGGTCGAGGTGGATGGACAGTGAGAGAGGAGGTGGATGGACAGTGATGGAGGAGGTGGATGGACAGTCAAGGAGGAGGTGGATGGACAGTGAGGGAGGAGACAAATGGACAATGAGAGAGGAGATGGGTGGGCAGTGAGGAAAGAGGCGGATGGACAGTGAGGGAGGAGGTGAATGGGCACTGATGTAGGAGATGAATGGACAGTGAAGGAGGACGTGTTTGGACAGTGATGGAGGAGGTGGATGGGCAGTGATGGAGGAGGTGGATGGACAGTGAGGGAGGAGGTGGATGGACAGTGAGGGAGTAGGTGAATGGGCAGTGATGGAGGAGCTGAATGGACAGTGAAGGAGGAGATGAATGGGCAGTGAGGGAGGAGCTGGATGGACAGTGAGGGAGGAGGCGGATGGACAGTGTTGGAGGAGGTGGATAGGCAGTGATGGAGGTGGATGGACAGTGAGGGAGGAGATGGATGGACAGTGAGGGACGAGGTGGATGGACAGTGATTGAGGTGGATGGGTTGTATTGGAGGAGGTGGATGGACAGTGAGGGAGGAGGTAGATGGACAGTGTGGGAGGAGGTGGATGGGCAGTGAGGGTCGAGGTGAATGGGCAGTGATGGAGGAGATGAATGGGCAGTGAGGGAGGAGGTGGATGGACAGTGATGGAGGATGTGGATGGACAGTGATGATAGAGGTAGATAGGCAGTGATGGAGGAGGTGGATGGACAGTGACGGAGGAGATGAATGGACAGTGAGGGAGGAGGTGGATGGACAGTGAGGGAAGTGGGGGATGGACAGTGAGGGAGGCGATGAATGGACAGTGAGGGAGGAGGTGGATGGACAGTGAGGGAGGAGGTGGATGGACAGTGATGGAGGAGGTGGATGGGCAGTGATGGAGGAGCTGAATGGACAGTGAAGGAGGAGATGAATGGGCAGTGAGGGAGGAGCTGGATGGACAGTGAGGGAACTAGTGGATGGACAGTGAGGGAGGAGATGAATGAGCAGTGAGGGTCGAGGTGGAAGGACAGTGAGAGAGGAGGTGGATGGACAGTGATGGAGGAGGTGGATGGACAGTCAGGGAGGAGGTGGATAGACAGGGAGGGAGGAGACAAATGGACAATGAGAGAGGAGATGGGTGGGCAGTGAGGAAAGAGGCGGATGGACAGTGAGGGAGGAGGTGGATAGACAGTGATGATGGAGGTGGATGGGCAGTGATGGAGGAGGTGGATGGTTAGTGAGGGAGGAGGTAGATGGACAGTGATGGAGGAGGTGGATGGACAGTGATGGAGGAACTGGATGGGCAGTGATGGAGGAGTTGAATAGGCAGTCAGGGATGAGGTGGATGGGTAGTGATGGAGGTGGATGGACAGTGAGGGAGGAGATGAATAGGCAGTGAGGTAGGAGGTGGATGGACAGTGTGGGACGAGGTGGATAGACAGTGATGGAGGAGGTGGATGGGCAGTATTGGAGGAGGTGGATGGGCAGTATTGGAGTAGGCGCATGGACAGTGAGGGAGGAGATGAATGGACAGTGAGGGAGGAGATGAATGGGCAGTGAGACAAGAGGTGGATGGACAGTGAGGGAGGAGGTGAATGGGCAATGAAGGAGGAGGTGGATGGACAATGACGGAGAAGATGAATGGACAGTGAGGGAGGAGGTGGATGTACAGTGATGGAGGAAGTGGATGGGCAGTGATGGAGGAGGTGGATCGACAGTGAGGGAGTAGATGAATCAGCAGTGAGGAAGGAGGTGGATGGACAGTGAGAGAATGATGAATGGGCAGTGAAGGAGGAGGTGGATGGACAATGAGGGTAGAGGTGAATGGGCAGTCATGGAGGAGGTGGATAGGCAGTGATGGAGGAGGTGGATGGACAGTGAGGGAGGAGATGAATGGGCAGTGAGGAAGAAGGTGGATGGACAGTGAGGGAGGAGTTTAATGGACAGTGAGGGAGGAGGTGGATGGATCATGAGGGAGGAGGTGAATGGACAGTGATGGAGGGGATGAATGGACAGTGAAGGAGAAGGTGGATAGACAGTGAGGGAGGAGGCGGATGGACACTGATGGAGGAACAGGATGGGCAGTGATGGAGGAGTTGAATGGGCAGTGAGGGAGGAGGTGGATGGGCAGTCAGGGATGAGGTGGATGGGCGGTGATGGAGGAGATGAATGGACAGTGAGGGAGAAAATGAATGGGCAGTAGGGAGGAGGTGGATGGACAGTGAGGGAGGAGGTGGTAAGACAGTGATGGAGGAGGTGGATGGGCAGTGATGGAGGAGGTGGATGGACAATGAGCGAGGAGATGAATGGCCAGTGAGGGAGGAGATGGATGGGCAGTGAGGGAAGAGGCGGATGGACAGTGCGGGAGGAGAGGAATGGGCAGTGAGGGAGGATGTGGATGGACAGTGAAGGAGGAGGTGGATGGACAGTGATGATGGAGGTGGATGGACAGTCAGGGAGGAGGTGAATGGGCACTGATGGAGGAGATGAATGGACAGTGAGGGAGGAGATGAACGGGCAGTGAGGGAAGAGGTGGATGGACAGTGAGGGAGGATGTGGATGGACAGTGAAGGAGGAGGTGGATGGACAGTGATGATGGAGGTGGATGGACAGTCAGGGAGGAGGTGAATGGGCACTGATGGAGGAGATGAATGGACAGTGAGGGAGGAGATTAATGGACAATGTGGGAGCAGGTGGATAGACAGTGAGGGAGGTGGTGGATGGACAGTGAGGGAGGAGATGAATGGGCAGTGAGGGACGAGGTGGATAGACAGTGAGGGAGGAGGTGGATGGACAGTGATAATAGAGGTTGGTGGGCAGCGATGGAGGAGATGAATGGACAGTCAGGGAGGAGGTGGATGGACAGTGAGGGTGGAGGTAGATGGACAGTGATGTAGGAGGTGGATGGACAGTGATGGAGGAACTGGATGGGCAGTGATGGAGGTGTTGAATATGCAGTGAGGGAGGAGGTAGATGGACAGTAAGGGATGAGATAAATGGACAGTCAGAGAGGAGATGGATGGGCAGTGAGGAAAGAGGTGGATGGACAGTGAGGGTGGAGGTGAATATGCAGTTAAGGAGGAGGTGGATGGACAATGTGGGAGGAGGTGAATGGGCAGTGATGGAGGAGATGGATAGGCAGCGATGGAGGACGTGGATGGACAGTGATGGAGGAGATGAATGGGCAGTGATGGAGGTGGATGGACAGTGAGGGAGGAGATGAATGGGCACTGAGGGAGGATGCGGATGGACAGTGAGGGAGGAGGTGGATAGAGAGTGATGGAGGAGGTGGATGGGCAGTATTGGAGGAGGTTGATGGGCAGTATTGGAGGAGGTGCATGGACAGTGAGGGAGGAGATGAATGGACAGTGAGAGAGGAGATGAATGGGCAGTGAGTCAAGAGGTGGATGGACAGTGAGGAAGGAGGTGAATGGGCAATGAAGGAGGAGGTAGATGGACAATGAGAGAGGAGATGAATGGACAGTGATGGAGGAGGTGGATAGGCACTGATGGAGGAGGTGGATGGACAGTGAGGGAGGAGATGAATGGGCAGTGAGGAAGAAGGTGGATGGACAGTGAGGGATTAAGTGATTGGGCAGTGATGGAGGAGATGAATGGACATTGAAGGAGAAGGTGGATAGATAGTGAGGGAGGGGGTGGATGGACTGTGATGGAGGAGGTGGATGGGCAGTGATGGAGGAGTTGAATGGGCTGTGAGGGAAGAGGTGGATAGACAGTCAGTGATGAGGTGGTTGGGCAGTGAGGGAGGAGGTGGATGGACAGTGAGGGAGGAGGTGAATGGGCATTGATGGAGGAGAAGAATGGACAGTGAGGGAGAAAATGAATGTGCAGTGAGGGAGGAGGTGGATGGACATTGAGGGAGGTTATGAATGGCCAGTGAGGGAGGAGATGGATGGGCAGTGAGGGAGGAGATGGATGGGCAGTGAGGGAAGATGCAGATGGACAGTGAGGGAGGAGGTGGATGGACAGTGATGATGGAGGTGGATGGGTAGTGATGGAGGAGGTGGATGGACAGTGACGGAGGAGATGACTGGACAGTGAGGGAGGAGGTGGATGGACAGTGAGGGAGGAGGTGGATGGACAGTCACGAATGAGGTGGATGGGCAGTGATGGAGGAGAAAAATGGGCACTGATAGAGGAGATGAACGGACAGTGAGGGAGGATATGAATGGGCAGTGAGGGAGGATATGGATGGACAGTGAGGGAAGAGGTGGATGGACAGTGATGATGGAGGTGGATGGACAGTGAGGGAGGAGGTGAATGGGCACTGATGGAAGAGAAGAATGGACAGTGAGGGAGGAGATGAATGGGCAGTGAAGGAGGAGGTGGATGGACAGTGATGATGGAGGTGGATGGGCAGTGATGGAGGAGGTGGATGGACAGTGAGGGAGGAGATGACTGGACAGTGAGGGAGGAGGTGGATGGACAGTGAGGGAAGCGATGAATGGACAGTGAGGGAGGAGGTGGATGGACAGTCAGGGAGCAGGTGGATGGACAGTGAGGGAGGAGCTGAATGGGCAGTGATGGAGGAGATGGATGGACAGTGAGGGAGGAGATGGATGGGTAGTGAGGAAAGAGGCGGATGGACAGTGAGGGTGGAGGTGAATGGGCACTGATGGAGGAGATGAATGGACAGTGAGGGAGGAGGTTGATGGACAATTATGGAGGAGGTGGATTGGCAGTCATGGAGGAGGTGGATGGACAGTGAGGGAGGAGGTGGATGGACAGTGAGGGAGGAGGTGGATGGACAGTGAGGGTGGAGGTGAATGGGCACTGATGGAGGAGATGGATGGACAGTGAGGGAGGAGGTGGATGGACAGTGAGGGTGGAGGTGGATGGACAGTGATGATGGAGGTGGATGGGCAGTGATGGTGGAGGTGGATGGACAGTGAGGGAGGAGGTAGATAGACAGTGATGGAGGAGGTGGATGGACAGTGAAGGACGAGGTGAATGGGCAGTGAGGGAGGAGATGAATGGAAAGTGAGGGAGGCGACGGATGGGCAGTCAGGGAAGAGGTGGATGGACAGTGATGATGGAGGTGGATGGGCAGTGATGGAGGAGGTGGATGGACAGTAAGGGTGGAGATGAATGGACAGTGAGGGAGGGGGTGGATGGACAGTGAGGGAACTGGTGGATGGACAGTGAGGGAGGAGATGAATGGGCAGTGGGGGACGAGGTGGATGGATAGTGAGGGCGGAGGTGGATGGACAGTGATGGAGGAGGTGGATGGACAGTGAGGGAGGAGATAAATGGACAGTGACAGAGGAGATGGGTGGGCAATGAGGAAAGAGGCGGATGAACAGTGAATCAGGAGGTGAATGGGCACTGATGGAGGAGATGAATGGACAGTGAAGGAGGAGGTGGATGGACAGTGATGGAGGAGGTGAATGGGCAGTGATGGAGGAGGTGGATGGACAGTAAGGGAGGAGGTGGATGGACAGTGAGGGAGAAGGTGAATGGGCAGTGATGGAGGAGATGAATGGACAGTGAGGGAGGAGATGAATGGACAGTGAGGGAGGAGGTGGAATGACAGTCAGGGATGCGGTGGATGGACAGTGAGGGAGGAGGTGAATGGGCAGTGATGGAGGAGATGAATGGACAGTGAGGGAGGAGGTGAATGGGCACTGATAGAGCAGATGAATGGACAGTGAGGGAGAAGATGAATGGGCAGTGAAGGAGGAGGTGGATGGACAGTGAGGGAGGAGATGAATGGACAGTGAGGGAGGAGGTGGATGGACAGTGAGGGAAGTGGGTGATGGACAGTGAGGGAGGCGATGAATGGACAGTGAGGGAGGAGGTGGATGGACAGTCAGGATGGAGGTCGATGGACAGTGAGGGAGGAGGTGAATGGGCTGTGATGGAGGAGATGAATGGACAGTGAGGGAGGAGATGAATGGGCAGTGAGGGAGGAGGTGCATGGACATTGAGGGCGGAGGTGGATGGACAGTGATAGAGGAGGTGGATGGACAGTGAGGGAGGAGATAAATGGACAGTGAGAGAGGAGATGGATGGGCAGTGAGGAAAGAGGCGGATGGACGGTGAGGGTGGAGGTGAATGGGCACTGATGGAGGAGATCAACGGACAGTGAGGGAGGAGGTGGATGGACAGATATGGAGGAGGCGGATTGGCAGTGATGGAGGAGGTGGACGGACAGTGATGGAGGAGATGAATGGACAGTGAGGGAGGCGATGGATGGACAGTCAGGGAAGAGATGGATGGACAGTGATGATGGAGATGAATGGACAGTGAGGGAGGAGATGAATGGGCAGTGAGGGAGGACGTGGATGGACAGTGAGGGAGGATGTGGATGGACAGTGAGGGAGGAGGTAGATGGACAGTGATGGAGGAGGTGGAGGGACAGTGAGGGAGGAGGTGAATGGGCAGTGATGGTGGAGATGAATGGACAGTGAGGGAGGAGATGAATGGGCAGTGATGGAGGAGGTGGATGGACAGTGAGGGAGGATATGGATGGACAGTGATGATGGAGGTGGATGAGCAGTGATGGAGGAGGTGGATGGACAGTGAGGGAGGAGATAAATGGACAGTGAGGGAGGAGGTGGATGACCAGTGAGGGAACTGGTGGATGGACAGTGAGGGAGGAGGTGGATGGACAGTGAGAGAGGAGATAAATGGACAGTGAGAGAGCAGATGGGTGGGCAGTGATGAAAGAGGCAGATGGACAGTGAGGGACTAGGTGAATGGGCACTGATGTAGGAGATGAATGGACAGTGGAGGAGGTGGTTGGACAGTGATGGAGGAGATGGATGGGCACTGATGGAGGAGATGAATGGACAGTGAGGGAGGAGATGAATGGGCAGTGAGGGAGGAGGTGGATGCACAGTGATGGGAGGAGGTGCATGGACAGTGATGGAGGAGGTGGATGGACAGTGAGGGAGGAGATAAATGAACAGTGAGAGAGGAGATGGATGGGCAGTGAGGAAAGAGGCGGATGGACAGTGAGGGTGGAGGGGAATGGGCACTGATGGAGGAGATGAATGGACAGTGAGGGAGGAGGAGGATGGACAGTGATGGAAGAGGTGGATGGGCAGTGATGGAGGAGGTGGATGGACAGTGAGGGAGGAGGTGGATGGACAGTGAGGGAGGAGGTGAATGGGCAGTGATGGAGGAGCTGAATGGACAGTGAAGGAGGAGATGAATGGGCAGTGAGTGAGGAGCTGGATGGACAGTGAGGGAGGAGGTGGATAGACAGTGTTGGAGGAAGTGGATGGACAGTGAGGGAGGAGATGAATGGACAGTGAGAGAGGAGATGGATAGGCAGCGATGGAGGAGGTGGATGGACAGTGATAGACGAGATGAAAGGCAGTGATGGAGGGGAATGGACAGTGAGGGAGGAGATGAATGGGCACTGAGGAAGGAGGTGGATGGACAGTGAGGGAGGATGTGGATGGACATTGATGATGGAGGTGGAGAGGCAGTGATGGAGGAGGTGGATGGACAGTGACGAAGGAGAAGAATGGAAAGTGAGGGAGGCGATGGATGGGCAGTCAGGGAAGAGGTGGATGGACAGTGATGGAGGAGGTGGATGGGCAGTGAGGGAGGAGGTGGATGCACAGTGATGGAGGATGTGGATGGACAGTGATGATGGAGGTGGAGAAGCAGTGATGGAGGAGGTGGATGGACAGTGACGGTGGAGAAGAATGGAAAGTGAGGGAGGCGATGGATGGGCAGTCAGGGAAGAGGTGGATGGACAGTGATGGAGGAGGTGGATGGGCAGTGAGGGAGGAGGTGGATGGACAGTGATGGAGGAGGTGGAGGGACAGTGAGGGAGGAGGTGAATGGGCAGTGATGGTGGAGATGAATGGACAGTGAGGGAGGAGATGAATGGGCAGTGAGGGAGGAGGTGGATGGACAATGAGGGAGGATGTGGATGGACAGTGATGCTTGAGATGGATAGGCAGTGATGGAGGAGGTGGATGGACAGTGACGGAGGAGATGAATGGACAGTGAGGGAGGCGATGGATGGGCAGTCAGGGAAGAGGTGGATGGACAGTGATGATGGAGATGAATGGACAGTGAGGGAGGAGGTAGATGGACAGTGACGGAGGAGGTGGAGGGACAGTGAGGGAGGAGGTGAATGGGCAGTGAGGGAGGAGGTGGATGCACAGTGATGGGAGGAGGTGCATGGACAGTGATGGAGGAGGTGGATGGACAGTGAGGGAGGAGATGAATGGACAGTGAGAGAGGAGATGGATAGGCAGCGATGGAGGAGGTGGATGGACAGTGATGGACGAGATGAATGGGCAGTGATGGAGGGGGATGGACAGTGAGGGAGGAGATGAATGGGCACTGAGGAAGAAGGTGGATGGACAGTGAGGGAGGAGATGGATAGACAGTGAGGGACGAGGAGGATGGACAGTGATGGAGGTGGATGGGCAGTGATGATGGAGGTGGAGAGGCAGTGATTGGTGAGATGGATGGACAGTGACGGAGGAGAAGAATGGAAAGTGAGGGAGGCGATGGATGGACAGTCAGGGAAGAGGTGGATGGACAGTGATGGAGGAGGTGGATGGGCAGTGAGGGAGGAGGTGGATGGAAGTGAATGAGGATGTGGATGGACAGTGATGATGGAGGTGGAGAGGCAGTGATGGAGGAGGTGGATGGACAGTGACGGAGGAGAAGAATGGAAAGTGAGGGAGGCGATGGATGGGCAGTCAGGGAAGAGTTGGATGGACAGTGATGGAGGAGGTGGATGGGCAGTGAGGGAGGAGGTGGATGGACAGTGAGGGAGGAGGTGGATGGACAGTGATGATGGAGGTGGATGGGCAGTGATGGAGGAGTTGGATGGACAGTGAGGGAGGAGGTAGATGGACAGTGAGGGAGGATGTGGATGGACAGTGACGGAGGAGGTAGATGGTCATTGATGGAGAAGGTGGAGGGACAGTGAGGGAGGATGTGAATGGGCAGTGATGGTGGAGATGAATGGACAGTGAGGGACGAGATGAATGGGCAGTGAGGGAGGAGGTGGATGGACAGTGAGGGAGAATGTGGATGGACAGTGATGATGGAGGTGGATGAGCAGTGATGGAGGAGGTGGATGGACAGTGAGGGAGGAGATTAATGGACAGAGAGGGAGAATATGGATGGGCAGTGAGGGAAGAGGCGGATGGACAGTGAGGGAGGAGGTGAATGGGTACTGATGGAGGAGATGAATGGACAGTAAGGGAGGAGGTGGATGGACAGTGAGGGGACTGGTGGATGGACAGTGAGGGAGGAGATGAATGAGCAGTGAGGGACGAGGTGGATGGACAGTGAGGGAGGAGGTGGATGGACAGTGATGGAGGAGGTGGATGGACAGTGAGAGAGGAGATAAATGGACAGTGAGACAGCAGATGGGTGGGCAGTGAGGAAAGAGGCGGATGGACAGTGAGGGACTAGGTGAATGGGCACTGATGTAGGAGATGAATGGACAGTGAAGGAGGAGGTGGTTGGACAGTGATGGAGGAGGTGGATGGGCAGTGATGGAGGAGATGAATGGACAGTCAGGGAGGAGATGAATGGGCAGTGAGGGAGGAGGTGGATGGACAGTGAGGGAGGATGTGGATGGACAGTGATGATGGAGGTGGACAGGCAGTGATGAAGGAGGTGGATGGACAGTGACGGAGGAGATGAATGGACAGTGAGGGAGGCGACGGATGGGATGTCAGGGAAGAGGTGGATGGACAGTGATGATGGAGGTGGATGGGCAGTGATGGAGGAGGTGGATGGACAGTGAGGGCGGAGGTGGATGGACAGTGATGGAGGAGGTGGATGGACAGTGAGGGAGGAGATAAATGGACAGTGACAGAGGAGATGGGTGGGCAGTGAGGAAAGAGGCGGATGAACAGTGAAGCAGGAGGTGAATGGGCACTGATGGAGGAGATGAATGGACAGTGAAGGAGGAGGTGGTTGGACAGTGATGGAGGAGGTGGATGGGCAGTGATGGAGGAGATGAATGGACAGTGAAGGAGGAGGTGGTTGGACAGTGATGGAGGAGGTGGATGGGCAGTGATGGAGGAGGTGGATGGACAGTAAGGGAGGAGATGAATGGGCACTGATAGAGCAGATGAATGGACAGTGAGGGAGAAGATGAATGGGCAGTGAAGGAGGAGGTGGATGGACAGTCAGGGATGAGGTGCATGGACAGTGAGGGAGGAGGTGAATGGGCAGTGATGGAGGAGATGAATGGACAGTGAGGGAGGAGGTGAATGGGCACTGATAGAGCAGATGAATGGACAGTGAGGGAGAAGATGAATGGGCAGTGAAGGAGGAGGTGGATGGACAGTGAGGGAGGAGATGAATGGACAGTGAGGGAGGAGGTGGATGGACAGTGAGGGAAGTGGGGGATGGACAGTGAGGGAGGCGATGAATGGACAGTGAGGGAGGAGGTGGATGGACAGTCAGGAAGGAGGTCGATGGACAGTGAGGGAGGAGGTGAATTGGCTGTGATGGAGGAGATGAATGGACAGTGAGGGAGGAGATGAATGGGCAGTGAGGGAGGAGGTGGATGGACATTGAGGGCGGAGGTGGATGGACAGTGATGGAGGAGGTGGATGGACAGTGAGGGAAGAGATAAATGGACAGTGAGGGAGGAGGTGGATGGACAGATATGGAGGAGGCGGATTGGCAGTGATGGAGGAGGTGGACGGACAGTGACGGAGGAGATGAATGGACAGTGAGGGAGGCGATGGATGGAAGTCAGGGAAGAAGTGGATGGACAGTGATGTTGGAGATGAATGGACAGTGAGGGAGGAGATGAATGGGCAGTGAGGGAGGACGTGGATGGACAGTGAGGGAGGATGTGGATGGACAGTGAGGGAGGAGGTAGATGGACAGTGATGGAGGAGGTGGAGGGACAGTGCGGGAGGAGGTGAATGGGCAGTGATGGTGGAGATGAATGGACAGTGAGGGAGGAGATGAATGGGCAGTGAGGGAGGAGGTGGATGGACAGTGAGGGAGGATGTGGATGGACAGTGATGATGGAGGTGGATGAGCAGTGATGGAGGAGGTGGATGGACAGTGAGGGAGGAGATAAATGGACAGTGAGGGAGGAGGTGGATGGACAGTGAGGGAACTGGTGGATGGACAGTGAGGGAGGAGATGAATGAGCAGTGAGGGACGAGGTGGATGAACACTGAGGGAGGAGGTGGATGGACAGTGATGGAGGAGGTGGATGGACAGTGAGAGAGGAGATAAATGGACAGTGAGAGAGCAGATGGGTGGGCAGTGATGAAAGAGGCGGATGGACAGTGTGGGACTAGGTGAATGGGCACTGATGCAGGAGATGAATGGACAGTGGAGGAGGTGGTTGGACAGTGATGGAGGAGATGGATGGGCAGTGATGGAGGAGATGAATGGACAGTGAGGGAGGAGATGAATGGGCAGTGAGGGAGGAGGTGGATGCACAGTGATGGGAGGAGGTGCATGGACAGTAATGGAGGAGGTGGATGGACAGTGAGGGAGGAGATAAATGAACAGTGAGAGAGGAGATGGATGGGCAGTGAGGAAAGAGGCGGATGGACAGTGAGGGTGGAGGGGAATGGGCACTGATGGAGGAGATGAATGGACAGTGAGGGACGAGGAGGATGGACAGTGATGGAGGAGGTGGATGGGCAGTGATGGAGGAGGTGGATGGACAGTGAGGGAGGAGGTGGATGGACAGTGAGGGAGGAGGTGAATGGGCAGTGATGGAGGAGCTGAATGTACAGTGAAGGAGGAGATGAATGGGCAGTGAGTGAGGAGCTGGATGGACAGTGAGGGAGGAGGTGGATAGACAGTGTTGGAGGAGGTGGATGGACAGTGAGGGAGGAGATGAATGGACAGTGAGAGAGGAGATGGATAGGCAGCGATGGAGGAGGTGGATGGACAGTGATGGACGAGATGAATGGGCAGTGATGGAGGGGGATGGACAGTGAGGGAGGAGATGAATGGGCACTGAGGAAGGAGGTGGATGGACAGTGAGGGAGGAGATGGATGGACAGTGAGGGACAAGGAGGATGGACAGTGATGGAGGTGCATGGGCAGTATTGGAGGAAGTGGATGGACAGTGAGGGAGGAGGTAGATGGACAGTGAGGGAGGAGGTGGATTGACAGTGAGGGAGGAGGTGAATGGGCAGTAAGGAAGGAGGTGGATGGACAGTGAGGGAGGATGTGGATGCACAGTGATGATGGAGGTGGAGAGGCAGTGATGGAGGAGGTGGATGGACAGTGACGGAGGAGAAGAATGGAAAGTGAGGGAGGCGATGGATGGGCTGTCAGGGAAGAGGTGGATGGACAGTGATGGAGGAGGTGGATGGGCAGTGAGGGAGGAGGTGGATGGACAGTGAGGGAGGAGGTGGATGGACAGTGATGATGGAGGTGGATGGGCAGTGATGGAGGAGTTGGATGGACAGTGAGGGAGGAGGTAGATGGACAGTGAGGGAGGAGGTGGATGGGCAGTGAGGGAGGAGGTGGATGGACAGTGATGGAGGAGGTGGAGGGACAGTGAGGGAGGAGATGAATGGGCAGTGATGGTGGAGATAAATAGACAGTGAGGGAGGAGATGAATGGGCAGTGAGGGAGGAGGTGGATGGACAATGAGGGAGGATGTGGATGGACAGTGATGCTGGAGATGGATCGGCAGTGATGGAGGAGGTGGATGGACAGTGACAGAGGAGATGAATGGACAGTGAGGGAGGCGATGGATGGGCAGTCAGGGAAGAGGTGGATGGACAGTGATGATGGAGATGAATGGACAGTGAGGGAGGAGATGAATGGGCAGTGAGGGAGGAGGTGGATGGACAGTGAGGGAGGATGTGGATGGACAGTGAGGGAGGAGGTAGATGGACATTGATGGAGGAGGTGGAGAGACAGTGAGGGAGGAGGTGAATGGGCAGTGAGGGAGGAAGTGGATGCACAGTGATGGGAGGAGGTGCATGGACAGTGATGGAGGAGGTGGATGGACAGTGAGGGAGGAGATAAATGGACAGTGAGAGAGAAGATGCGTGGGCAGTGAGGGAAGAGGCGGATGGACAGTGAGTGAGGAGGTGAATGGGCACTGATGGAGGAGATGAATGGACAGTGATGGAGGAGGTGGATGGACAGTGATGGAGGAGGTGGATGGACAGTAAGGGAGGAGGTGGATGGACAGTGAGGGAGAAGGTGAATGGGCAGTGATGGAGGAGATGAATGGATAGTGAGGGAGGAGATGAATGGATAGTGAGGGAGGAGGTGGATGGACAGGCAGGGAGGAGGTGGATGGACAGTGAGGGAGGAGCTGAATGGGCAGTGATGGAGGAGATGAATGGACAGTGTGGGAGGAGATGAAAGGGCAGTGAGGGAGGAGGCGGATGGACAGTGATGGAGGATGAGGATGGACAGTGATGATAGAGGTGGATAGGCAGTGATGGAGGAGGTGGATGGACAGTGACGGAGGAGATGAATGGACAGTCAGGGAGGCGATGGATGGGCAGTCAGGGACGAGGTGGATGGACAGTGATGATGGAGGTGGATGGGCAGTGATGGAGGAGGTGGATGGACAGTGAGGGAGGAGATGAATGGACAGTGAGGCAGGAGGTGGAAGGACAGTGAGGGAACTGGTGGATGGACAGTGAGGGAGGAGATGAATCAGCAGTGAGGGTCGAGGTGGATGGACAGTGAGAGAGGAGGTGGATGGACAGTGATGGAGGAGGTGGATGGACAGTCAAGGAGGAGGTGGATGGACAGTGAGGGAGGAGACAAATGGACAATGAGAGAGGAGATGGGTGGGCAGTGAGGAAAGAGGCGGATGGACAGTGAGGGAGGAGGTGAATGGGCACTGATGTAGGAGATGAATGGACAGTGAAGGAGGACGTGTTTGGACAGTGATGGAGGAGGTGGATGGGCAGTGATGGAGGAGGTGGATGGACAGTGAGGGAGGAGGTGGATGGACAGTGAGGGAGTAGGTGAATGGGCAGTGATGGAGGAGCTGAATGGACAGTGAAGGAGGAGATGAATGGGCAGTGAGGGAGGAGCTGGATGGACAGTGAGGGAGGAGGTGGATGGACAGTGTAGGAGGAGGTGGATAGGCAGTGATGGAGGTGGATGGACAGTGAGGGAGGAGATGGATGGACAGTGAGGGACGAGGTGGATGGACAGTGATGGAGGTGGATGGGTTGTATTGGAGGAGGTGGATGGACAGTGAAGGAGGAGGTAGATGGACAGTGTGGGAGGAGGTGGATGGGCAGTGAGGGTCGAGGTGAATGGGCAGTGATGGAGGAGATGAATGGACAGTGAGGGAGGAGATGAATGGGCAGTGAGGGAGGAGGCGGATGGACAGTGATGGAGGATGAGGATGGACAGTGATTATAGAGGTGGATAGGCAGTGATGGAGGAGGTGGATGGACAGTGACGGAGGAGATGAATGGACAGTGAGGGAGGCGATGGATGGGCAGTCAGGGACGAGGTGGATGGCAGTGATGATGGAGGTGGATGGGCAGTGATGGAGGAGGTGGATGGACAGTGAGGGAGGAGATGAATGGACCGTGAGGCAGGAGGTGGATGGACAGTGAGGGAACTGGTGGATGGACAGTGAGGGAGGAGATGAATCAGCAGTGGGGGTCGAGGTGGATGGACAGTGAGAGAGGAGGTGGATGGACAGTGATGGAGGAGGTGGATGGACAGTCAAGGAGGAGGTGGATGGACAGTGAGGGAGGAGACCAATGGACAATGAGAGAGGAGATGGGTGGGCAGTGAGGAAAGAGGCAGATGGACAGTGAGGGAGGAGGTGAATGGGCACTGATGTAGGAGATGAATGGACAGTGAAGGAGGACGTGTTTGGACAGTGATGGAGGAGGTGGATGGGCAGTGATGGAGGAGGTGGATGGACAGTGAGGGAGGAGGTGGATGGACAGTGAGGGAGTAGGTGAATGGGCAGTGATGGAGGAGCTGAATGGACAGTGAAGGAGGAGATGAATGGGCAGTGAGGGAGGAGCTGGATGGACAGTGAGGGAGGAGGTGGATGGACAGTGTAGGAGGAGGTGGATAGGCAGTGATGGAGGTGGATGGACAGTGAGGGAGGAGATGGATGGACAGTGAGGGACGAGGTGGATGGACAGTGATGGAGGTGGATGGGTTGTATTGGAGGAGGTGGATGGACAGTGAGGGAGGAGGTAGATGGACAGTGTGGGAAGAGGTGGATGGGCAGTGAGGGTCGAGGTGAATGGGCAGTGATGGAGGAGATGAATGGACAGTGAGGGAGGAGATGAATCGGCAGTGAGGAAGTACGTGGATGGACAGTGAGGGAGGATGTAGATGGACAGTGATTATGGAGGTGGATAGGCAGTGATGGAGGAGGTGGATGGACAGTGACGGAGGAGATGAATGGACAGTGAGGGAGGAGATGGATGGGCAGTCAGGCAAGAGGTGGATGGACAGTGGTGGAGGAGGTGGATGGGCAGTGATGGAGGAGGTGGATGGACAGTGAGGGAGGAGGTGGATGGACAGTGAGGGAGGACATGGATGGACAGTGATGGAGGAGATGAATGGGCAGTGATGGAGGTGGATGGCCGGTGAGGGAGGAGATGAATGGGCAGTGATGGAGGAGATGAATGGACAGTGAGGGAGAAGAGGAATGGGCAGTGAGGGAGGATGTGGATGGACAGTAAAGGAGGAGGTGGATGAACAGTGATGATGGAGGAGGATGGACAGTGAGGGTGGAGGTGAATGGGCACTGATGGAGGAGATGAATGTACAGTGATGGAGGAGATGAAGGGGCAGTGAGTGAGGAGGTGGATGGACACTGAGGGAGGAGGTGGATGGACAGTGATGATGGACATGGATGGGAAGTGATGGAGGAGGTGGATGGACAGTAAGGGAGAAGGTGAATGGGCAGTGATGGAGGAGATGAATGGACAGTGAGGGACAAGATAAATGGACAGTGAGGGAGGAGGTGGATGGGCAGTCAGGGAAGAGGTGGATGGACAGTGATGGAGGAAGTAGATGGGCAGTGATGGAGGAGGTGGATGGACAGTGAGGGAGGAGGTGGATGGACAATGAGGGAGGAGGTGGATGTACAGTGAGGGAGGAGTTGAAGGCACAGTGAGAGAGGAGATGGATAGGCAGTAATGGAGCAGGTGGATGGACAGTTATGGAGGAGATGAATGGGCAGTGATGGTGGTCGATGGACAGTGAGGGAGGAGATGAATGGACAGTGAGGGAGGAGAAGGATGGACAGTGTGGGTTGATGTGGATGGACAGTGATGATGGAGGTGGGTGGGCATCGATGGAGGAGCCGGATGGACAGTAATGGAGGAGGTGGATGGGCAGTGCTGGAGGAGGTGGATGGACAATGAGGGAGGAGATGAATGGCCAGTGAGGGAGGAGATGGATGGGCAGTGAGGGAAGAGGCGGATGGACAGTGAGGGGGGAGGTGAATGGGCACTGATGGAGGAGATGAATGGACAGTGAGGGAGGAGATGAACGGGCGGTGAGGGAGGAGGTGGATGGACAGTGAGCGAGGAGGTGGATGGACAGTGATGATGGACGTGGATGGGCAGTGATGGAGGAGGTGGATGGACAGTGAGGGAGGAGATAAATGTACAGTGAGGGAGAGGGTGGATGGACAGTGAGGGAGGAGATGAATCGGCAGTGAGGGACGAGGTGGATGGACAGTGAGGGAGGATGTGGATGGACAGTGATGATGGAGGTGGGTGGGCAGCGATAGAGGAGTTGGATGGACAGTGAGGGAAGAGATAGTGGACAGTGAGGGAGGAGATGGATGGGCAGTACGGGAAGTGGTGGATGGACAGTGAAGGAGGAGATGAATGGGCAGTGAGGGACGAGGTGGATGGACAGTGAGGGAGGAGGTGGATGGACAGTGATGGAGGAGGTGGATGGACAGTGAGGGAGGAGATAAATGAACAGTGAGAGAGAAGATGCGTGGGCAGTGAGGGAAGAGGCGGATGGACAGTGAGTGAGGAGGTGACTGGGCACTTATGGAGGAGATGAATGGACAGTGATGGAGGAGGTGGATGGACAGTGATGGAGGAGGTGGATGGACAGTAAGGGAGGAGGTGGATGGACAGTGAGGGAGAAGGTGAATGGGCAGTGATGGAGGAGATGAATGGATAGTGAGGGAGGAGATGAATGGATAGTGAGGGAGGAGGTGGATGGACAGGCAGGGAGGAGGTGGATGGACAGTGAGGGAGGAGCTGAATGGGCAGTGATGGAGGAGATGAATGGACAGTGAGGGACGAGGTGGATGGACAGTGATGATGGAGGTGGATGGGCAGTGATGGAGGAGGTGGATGGACAGTGAGGGAGGAGATGAATGGACAGTGAGGCAGGAGGTGGATGGACAGTGAGGGAACTGGTGGATGGACAGTGAGGGAGGAGATGAATCAGCAGTGAGGGTCGAGGTGGATGGACAGTGAGAGTGGAGGTGGATGGACAGTGATGGAGGAGGTGGATGGACAGTCAAGGAGGAGGTGGATGGACAGTGAGGGAGGAGACAAATGGACAATGAGAGAGGAGATGGGTGGGCAGTGAGGAAAGAGGCGGATGGACAGTGAGGGAGGAGGTGAATGGGCACTGATGTAGGAGATGAATGGACAGTGAAGGAGGAGGTGTTTGGACAGTGATGGAGGAGGTGGATGGGCAGTGATGGAGGAGGTGGTTGGACAGTGAGGGAGGAGGTGGATGGACAGTGAGGGAGGAGGTGAATGGGCAGTGAAGGAGGAGGTGAAATGGCAGTGAGGGAGGAGCTGGATGGACAGTGAGGGAGGAGGTGGATGGACAGTGAGGGAGGAGGTGGTTGGACAGTGAGGGAGCAGGCGAATGGGCACTGATGGAGGAGATGTATGGACAGTGAGGGAGGAGATGAACGGGCGGTGAGGGAGGAGGTGGATGGACAGTAAGGGAGGAGGTGGATGGAGAGTGATGATGGACGTGGATGGACAGTGAGGGAGGTGGTGGATCGACAGTGAGGGAGGAGATGAATCGACAGTGAGGGACGAGGTGGATGGACAGTGAGGGAGGAGGTGGATGGACAGTGATGATGGAGGTGGGTGGGCAGCGATAGAGGAGTTGGATGGACAGTGAGGGAGGATGAAGATGGACAGTGATGATGGAGGTGGATAGGCAGTGATGGAGGAGGTGGATGGACAGTGACGGAGGAGATGAATGGACAGTGACGGAGGCGATGGATGGGCAGTCAGGGACGAGGTGGATGGACAGTGATGGAGGAGCTGGATGGACAGTGATGATGGAGGTGGATAGGCAGTGATGGAGGAGGTGGATGGACAGTGACGGAGGAGATGAATGGACAGTGAGGGAGGCGATGGATGGGCAGTCAGGGATGAGGTGGATGGACAGTGATGGAGGAGCTGGATGGACAGTGATGATGGAGGACGATGGACAGTGAGAAATGAGGTGAATGGTCACTGATGGAGGAGATGAATCGACAGTCAGGGAGGAGATGAAGGGGCAGTGAGCGAGTAGGTGGATGGACAGTGAGGGAGGAGGTGGATGGACAGTGATGGAGGAGGTGGATGGACATTGAGGGAGGAGGTGAATGGACAGTGAGGGAACTGGTGGATGGACAGTGAAGGAGTAGATGAATGGGCAGTGAGGGACGAGGTGGATGGACAGTGAGGGAGGAGGTGGATGGACAGTGATGGAGGAGGTGGATGGGCAGTATTGGAGGAGGTGGATGGACAGTGAGGGAGGAGATGAATGGACAGTGAGGGAGGAGATGGATGGGCAGTGAGGGAAGAGGCGGATGGACAGTGAGGGAGGAGGTGAATGGGCACTGATGGAGGAGATGAATGGACAGTGAGGGAGGAGGTGGATGGACAGTGATGCAGTAAGTGGATGTTTAGTGATGGAGGAGGTGGATCGACAGTGAGGGATCAGATGAATGAGCAGTAAGGAAGGAGGTGGATGGACAGTGATGGAGGAGGTGGATGGGCAGTGATGGAGGATGTGGATGGACAGTGAGGGAGGAGATGAATGGGCAGTGAGGAAGAAGGTGGATGGACAGTGAGGGAGGAGGTGAATGGGCACTGATGAAGGAGATGAATGGACAGTGATGGAGGAGATGAATTGACAGTGTGGGAGGAGACGGATGGGCAGTGAGGGAGGATGTGGATGGACAGTGAAGGAGGAGGTGGATGGACAGTGATGATGGAGGTGGTTGGACAGTGAGGGAGGAGGCGAATGGGCACTGATGGAGGAGATGAATGGACAGTGATAGAGGAGATGAACAGGCGGTGAGGGAGGAGGTGGATGGACAGTGAGGGAGGAGGTGGATGGACACTGATGATGGACGTGGATGGGCAGTGATGGAGGAGGTGGATGGACAGTGAGGGAGGAGATGAATGTACAGTGAGGGTGGAGGTGGCTGGACAGTCAGGGAGGAGGTGGATGGACAGTGAGGGAGGAGCTGAATGGGCAGTGATGGAGGAGATGTCTGGACAGTGAGGGAGGAGATGAATGGGCAGTGAGGGAGGAGGTGGATGGACAGTGATGGAGGATGTGGATGGACAGTGATGATAGAGGTAGATAGGCAGTGATGGAGGAGGTGGATGGACAGTGACGGAGGAGATGAATGGACAGTGAGGGAGGCGATGGATGAGCAGTCAGGGACGAGGTGGATGGACAGTGATGATGGAGGTGGATGGGCAGTGATGGAGGAGGTGGATGGACAGTGAGGGAGGAGATGAATGGACAGTGAGGGAGGAGGTGGATGGACAGTGAGGGAACTGGTGGATGGACAGTGAAGGAGTAGATGAATGGGCAGTGAGGGACGAGGTGGATGGACAGTGAGGGAGGAGGTGGATGGACAGTGATGGAGGAGGTGGATGGGCAGTATTGGAGGAGGTGGATGGACAGTGAGGGAGGAGATGAATGGACAGTGAGGGAGGAGATGCATGGGCAGTTAGGGAAGAGGCGGATGGACAGTGAGGGAGGAGGTGAATGGGCACTGATGGAGGAGATGAATGGACAGTGAGGGAGGAGGTGGATGGACAGTGATGCGGTAAGTGGATGTTTAGTGATGGAGGAGGTGGATCGACAGTGAGGGATCAGATGAATGAGCAGTAAGGAAGGAGGTGGATGGACAGTGATGGAGGAGGTGGATGGGCAGTGATGGAGGATGTGGATGGACAGTGAGGGAGGAGATGAATGGGCAGTGAGGAAGAAGGTGGATGGACAGTGAGGGAGGAGGTGAATGGGCACTGATGAAGGAGATGAATGTACAGTGATGGAGGAGATGAATTGACAGTGTGGGAGGAGATGGATGGGCAGTGAGGGAAGAGGCGGATGGACAGTGAGGGAGGAGGTGAATGGGCACTGATGGAGGAGATGAATGGACATTGAGGAAGGCGAGGAATGGGCAGTGAGGGGGGATGTGGATGGACAGTGAAGGAGGAGGTGGATGGACAGTGATGATGGAGGTGGTTGGACAGTGAGGGAGGAGGCGAATGGGCACTGATGGAGGAGATGAATGGACAGTGAGGGAGGAGATGAACAGGCGGTGAGGGAGGAGGTGGATGGACAGTGAGGGAAGAGGTGGATGGACACTGATGATGGACGTGGATGGGCAGCGATGGATGAGGTGGATGGACAGTGAGGGAGGAGATGAATGTACAGTGAGGGAGGAGGTGGATGGACAGTCAGGGAGGAGGTGGATGGACAGTGAGGGAGGAGCTGAAAGGGCAGTGATGGAGGAGATGAATGAACAGTGAAGGAGGAGATGAATGGGCAGTGAGGTAGGAGGTGGATGGACAGTGATGGAGGATGTGGATGGACAGTGATGATAGAGGTAGATAGGCAGTGATGGAGGTGGTGGATGGACAGTGACGGAGGAGATGAATGGACAGTGAGGGAGGCGATGGATGGGCAGTCAGGGACGAGGTGGATGGACAGTGATGGAGGAGCTGGATGGACAGTGATGATGGAGGAGGATGGACAGTGAGAAAGGAGGTGAATGGTCACTGATGGAGGAGATGAATGGACAGTCAGGGAGGAGATGAAGGGGCAGTGAGCGAGTAGGTGGATGGACAGTGAGGGAGGAGGTGGATGGACAGTGATGGAGGAGGTGGATGGACATTGAGGGAGGAGGTGAATGGACAGTGAGGGAACTGGTGGATGGACAGTGAAGGAGTAGATGAATGGGCAGTGAGGGACGAGGTGGATGGACAGTGAGGGAGGAGGTGGATGTACAGTGATGGAGGAGGTGGATGGGCAGTATTGGAGGAGGTGGATGGACAGTGAGGGAGGAGATGAATGGACAGTGAGGGAGGAGATGGATGGGCAGTGAGGGAAGAGGCGGATGGACAGTGAGGGAGGAGGTGAATGGGCACTGATGGAGGAGATGAATGGACAGTGAGGGAGGAGGTGGATGGACAGTGATGCAGTAAGTGGATGTTTAGTGATGGAGGAGGTGGATCGACAGTGAGGGAGGAGATGAATGGGCAGTGAGGGAAGAGGCGGATGGACAGTGAGGGAGGAGGTGAATGGGCACTGATGAAGGAGATGAATGGACAGTGATGGAGGAGATGAATTGACAGTGTGGGAGGAGATGGATGGGCAGTGAGGGAAGAGGCGGATGGACAGTGAGGGAGGAGGTGAATGGGCACTGATGGAGGAGATGAATGGACATTGAGGAAGGAGAGGAATGGGCAGTGAGGGAGGATGTGGATGGACAGTGAAGGAGGAGGTGGATGGACAGTGATGATGGAGGTGGTTGGACAGTGAGGGAGGAGGCGAATGGGCACTGATGGAGGAGATGAATGGACAGTGAGGGAGGAGATGAACAGGCGGTGAGGGAGGAGGTGGATGGACAGTGAGGGAAGAGGTGGATGGACACTGATGATGGACGTGGATGGGCAGTGATGGAGGAGGTGGATGGACAGTGAGGGAGGAGATGAATGTACAGTGAGGGAGGAGGTGGATGGACAGTCAGGGAGGAGGTGGATGGACAGTGAGGGAGGAGCTGAATGGGCAGTGATGGAGGAGATGAATGGACAGTGAGGGAGGAGATGAATGGGCAGTGAGGGAGGAGGTGGATGGACAGTGATGGAGGATGTGGATGGACAGTGATGATAGAGGTAGATAGGCAGTGATGGAGGAGGTGGATGGACAGTGACGGAGGAGATGAATTGACAGTGAGGGAGGCGATGGATGGGCAGTCAGGGACGAGGTGGATGGACAGTGATGATGGAGGTGGATGGGCAGTGATGGAGGAGGTGGATGGACAGTGAGGGAGGAGATGAATGGACAGTGAGGGAGGAGGTGGATGGACAGTGAGGGAACTTGTGGATGGACAGTGAAGGAGTAGATGAATGGGCAGTGAGGGACGAGGTGGATGGACAGTGAGGGAGGAGGTGGATGGACAGTCATGCAGGAGGTGGATGGGCAGTATTGGAGGAGGTGGATAGACAGTGAGGGAGGAGATGAATGGACAGTGAGGGAGGAGATGGATGGGCAGTGAGGGAAGAGGCGGATGGACAGTGAGGGAGGAGGTGAATGGGCACTGATGGAGGAGATGAATGGACAGTGAGGGAGGAGGTGGATGGACAGTGATGCAGTAAGTGGATGTTTAGTGATGGAGGTGGTGGATCGACAGTGAGGGATCAGATGAATGAGCAGTAAGGAAGGAGGTGGATGGACAGTGATGGAGGAGGTGGATGGGCAGTGATGGAGGATGTGGATGGACAGTGAGGGAGGAGATGAATGGGCAGTGAGGTAGAAGGTGGATGGACAGTGAGGGAGGCGGTGAATGTGCACTGATGAAGGAGATGAATGGACAGTGATGGAGGAGATGAATTGACAGAGTGGGAGGAGATGGATGGGCAGTGAGGGAAGAGGCGGATGGACAGTGAGGGAGGAGGTGAATGGGCACTGATGGAGGAGATGAATGGACATTGAGGAAGGCGAGGAATGGGCAGTGAGGGAGGATGTGGATGGACAGTGAAGGAGGAGGTGGATGGACAGTGATGATGGAGGTGGTTGGACAGTGAGGGAGGAGGCGAATGGGCACTGATGGAGGAGATGAATGGACAGTGAGGGAGGAGATGAACAGGCGGTGAGGGAGGAGGTGGATGGACAGTGAGGGAAGAGGTGGATGGACACTGATGATGGACGTGGATGGGCAGTGATGGAGGAGGTGGATGGACAGTGAGGGAGGAGATGAATGTACAGTGAGGGAGGAGGTGCATGGACAGTCAGGGAGGAGGTGGATGGACAGTGAGGGAGGAGCTGAATGGGCAGTGATGGAGGAGATGAATGAACAGTGAAGGAGGAGATGAATGGGCAGTGAGGGAGGAGGTGGATGGACCGTGATGGAGGATGTGGATGGACAGTGATGATAGAGGTAGATAGGCAGTGATGGAGGAGGTGGATGGACAGTGACGGAGGAGATGAATGGACAGTGAGGGAGGCGATGGATGGGCAGTCAGGGACGAGGTGGATGGACAGTGATGATGGAGGTGGATGGGCAGTGATGGAGGAGGTGGATGGACAGTGAGGGAGGAGATGAATGGACAGTGAGGGAGGAGGTGGAAGGACAGTGAGGGAACTAGTGGATGGACAGTGAGGGAGGAGATGAATGCGCAGTGAGGGTCGAGGTGGATGGACAGTGAGAGAGGAGGTGGATGGACAGTGATGGAGGAGGTGGATGGACAGTCAGGGAGGAGGTGGATGGACAGGGAGGGAGGAGACAAATGGACAATGAGAGAGGAGATGGGTGGGCAGTGAGGAAAGAGGCGGATGGACAGTGAGGGAGGAGGTGAATGGGCACTGATGTAGGAGATGAATGGACAGTGAAGGAGGAGGTGTTTGGACAGTGATGGAGGAGGTGGATGGGTAGTGATGTAGGAGATTAATGGACAGTGAGGGAGGAGATGAATGCGCAGTAAGGGAGGAGGTGGATGCACAGTGAGGGAGGAGGTGGATGGACAGTGATGGAGGAGCTGAATGGACAGTGAAGGAGCAGATGAATGGGCAGTGAGGGAGGAGCTGGATGGACAGTGAGGGAGGAGGTGGATGGACAGTATTGGAGCAGGTGGATAGGCAGTGATGGAGGTGGATGGACAGTGAGGGAGGAGATGGATGGACAGTGAGGGACGATGTGGATGGGCAGTGAAGGTCGAGGTGAATGGGCAGTGATGGAGGAGATGAATGGACAGAGAGGGAGGAGATGAATCGGCAGTGAGGAAGGACGTGGATGGACAGTGAGGGAGGATGTGGATGGACAGTGATGATAGAGGTAGATAGGCAGTGATGGAGGAGGTGGATGGACAGTGACGGAGGAGATGAATGGACAGTGAGGGAGGCGATGGATGGGCAGTCAGGGACGAGGTGGATGGACAGTGATGATGGAGGTGGATGGGCAGTGATGGAGGAGGTGGATGGACAGTGAGGGAGGAGATGAATGGACAGTGAGGGAGGAGGTGGATGGACAGTGAGGGAACTGGTGGATGGACAGTGAAGGAGTAGATGAATGGGCAGTGAGGGACGAGGTGGATGGACAGTGAGGGAGGAGGTGGATGGACAGTGATGGAGGAGGTGGATGGGCAGTATTGGAGGAGGTGGATGGACAGTGAGGGAGGAGATGAATGGACAGTGAGGGAGGAGATGCATGGGCAGTTAGGGAAGAGGCGGATGGACAGTGAGGGAGGAGGTGAATGGGCACTGATGGAGGAGATGAATGGACAGTGAGGGAGGAGGTGGATGGACAGTGATGCGGTAAGTGGATGTTTAGTGATGGAGGAGGTGGATCGACAGTGAGGGATCAGATGAATGAGCAGTAAGGAAGGAGGTGGATGGACAGTGATGGAGGAGGTGGATGGGCAGTGATGGAGGATGTGGATGGACAGTGAGGGAGGAGATGAATGGGCAGTGAGGAAGAAGGTGGATGGACAGTGAGGGAGGAGGTGAATGGGCACTGATGAAGGAGATGAATGGACAGTGATGGAGGAGATGAATTGACAGTGTGGGAGGAGATGGATGGGCAGTGAGGGAAGAGGCGGATGGACAGTGAGGGAGGAGGTGAATGGGCACTGATGGAGGAGATGAATGGACATTGAGGAAGGCGAGGAATGGGCAGTGAGGGGGGATGTGGATGGACAGTGAAGGAGGAGGTGGATGGACAGTGATGATGGAGGTGGTTGGACAGTGAGGGAGGAGGCGAATGGGCACTGATGGAGGAGATGAATGGACAGTGAGGGAGGAGATGAACAGGCGGTGAGGGAGGAGGTGGATGGACAGTGAGGGAAGAGTTGGATGGACACTGATGATGGACGTGGATGGGCAGTGATGGAGGAGGTGGATGGACAGTGAGGGAGGATGTAGATGGACAGTGATGATGGAGGTGGATAGGCAGTGATGGAGGAGGTGGATGGACAGTGACGGAGGAGATGAATGGACAGTGACGGAGGCGATGGATGGGCAGTCAGGGACGAGGTGGATGGACAGTGATGGAGGAGCTGGATGGACAGTGATGATGGAGGTGGATAGGCAGTGATGGAGGAGGTGGATGGACAGTGACGGAGGAGATGAATGGACAGTCAGGGAGGAGATGAAGGGGCAGTGAGCGAGTAGGTGGATGGACAGTGAGGGAGGAGGTGGATGGACAGTGATGGAGGAGGTGGATGGACATTGAGGGAGGAGGTGAATGGACAGTGAGGGAACTGGTGGATGGACAGTGAAGGAGTAGATGAATGGGCAGTGAGGGACGAGGTGGATGGACAGTGAGGGAGGAGGTGGATGGACAGTGATGGAGGAGGTGGATGGGCAGTATTGGAGGAGGTGGATGGACAGTGAGGGAGGAGATGAATGGACAGTGAGGGAGGAGATGGATGGGCAGTGAGGGAAGAGGCGGATGGACAGTGAGGGAGGAGGTGAATGGGCACTGATGGAGGAGATGAATGGACAGTGAGGGAGGAGGTGGATGGACAGTGATGCAGTAAGTGGATGTTTAGTGATGGAGGAGGTGGATCGACAGTGAGGGATCAGATGAATGAGCAGTAAGGGAGGAGGTGGATGGACAGTGATGGAGGAGGTGGATGGGCAGTGATGGAGGATGTGGATGGACAGTGAGGGAGGAGATGAATGGGCAGTGAGGAAGAAGGTGGATGGACAGTGAGGGAGGAGGTGAATGGGCACTGATGAAGGAGATGAATGGACAGTGATGGAGGAGATGAATTGACAGTGTGGGAGGAGATGGATGGGCAGTGAGGGAGGATGTGGATGGACAGTGAAGGAGGAGGTGGATGGACAGTGATGATGGAGGTGGTTGGACAGTGAGGGAGGAGGCGAATGGGCACTGATGGAGGAGATGAATGGACAGTGATAGAGGAGATGAACAGGCGGTGAGGGAGGAGGTGGATGGACAGTGAGGGAGGAGGTGGATGGACACTGATGATGGACGTGGATGGGCAGTGATGGAGGAGGTGGATGGACAGTGAGGGAGGAGATGAATGTACAGTGAGGGAGGAGGTGGCTGGACAGTCAGGGAGGAGGTGGATGGACAGTGAGGGAGGAGCTGAATGGGCAGTGATGGAGGAGATGTCTGGACAGTGAGGGAGGAGATGAATGGGCAGTGAGGGAGGAGGTGGATGGACAGTGATGGAGGATGTGGATGGACAGTGATGATAGAGGTAGATAGGCAGTGATGGAGGAGGTGGGTGGACAGTGACGGAGGAGATGAATGGACAGTGAGGGAGGCGATGGATGGGCAGTCAGGGACGAGGTGGATGGACAGTGATGATGGAGGTGGATGGGCAGTGATGGAGGAGGTGGATGGACAGTGAGGGAGGAGATGAATGGACAGTGAGGGAGGAGGTGGATGGACAGTGAGGGAACTGGTGGATGGACAGTGAAGGAGTAGATGAATGGGCAGTGAGGGACGAGGTGGATGGACAGTGAGGGAGGAGGTGGATGGACAGTGATGGAGGAGGTGGATGGGCAGTATTGGAGGAGGTGGATGGACAGTGAGGGAGGAGATGAATGGACAGTGAGGGAGGAGATGCATGGGCAGTTAGGGAAGAGGCGGATGGACAGTGAGGGAGGAGGTGAATGGGCACTGATGGAGGAGATGAATGGACAGTGAGGGAGGAGGTGGATGGACAGTGATGCGGTAAGTGGATGTTTAGTGATGGAGGAGGTGGATCGACAGTGAGGGATCAGATGAATGAGCAGTAAGGAAGGAGGTGGATGGACAGTGATGGAGGAGGTGGATGGGCAGTGATGGAGGATGTGGATGGACAGTGAGGGAGGAGATGAATGGGCAGTGAGGAAGAAGGTGGATGGACAGTGAGGGAGGAGGTGAATGGGCACTGATGAAGGAGATGAATGGACAGTGATGGAGGAGATGAATTGACAGTGTGGGAGGAGATGGATGGGCAGTGAGGGAAGAGGCGGATGGACAGTGAGGGAGGAGGTGAATGGGCACTGATGGAGGAGATGAATGGACATTGAGGAAGGCGAGGAATGGGCAGTGAGGGGGGATGTGGATGGACAGTGAAGGAGGAGGTGGATGGACAGTGATGATGGAGGTGGTTGGACAGTGAGGGAGGAGGTGAATGGGCACTGATGGAGGAGATGAATGGACAGTGAGGGAGGAGATGAACAGGCGGTGAGGGAGGAGGTGGATGGACAGTGAGGGAAGAGGTGGATGGACACTGATGATGGACGTGGATGGGCAGTGATGGATGAGGTGGATGGACAGTGAGGGAGGAGATGAATGTACAGTGAGGGAGGAGGTGGATGGACAGTCAGGGAGGAGGTGGATGGACAGTGAGGGAGGAGCTGAATGGGCAGTGATGGAGGAGATGAATGAACAGTGAAGGAGGAGATGAATGGGCAGTGAGGGAGGAGGTGGATGGACAGTGATGGAGGATGTGGATGGACAGTGATGATAGAGGTAGATAGGCAGTGATGGAGGTGGTGGATGGACAGTGACGGAGGAGATGAATGGACAGTGAGGGAGGCGATGGATGGGCAGTCAGGGACGAGGTGGATGGACAGTGATGGAGGAGCTGGATGGACAGTGATGATGGAGGAGGATGGACAGTGAGAAAGGAGGTGAATGGTCACTGATGGAGGAGATGAATGGACAGTCAGGGAGGAGATGAAGGGGCAGTGAGCGAGTAGGTGGATGGACAGTGAGGGAGGAGGTGGATGAACAGTGATGGAGGAGGTGGATGGACATTGAGGGAGGAGGTGAATGGACAGTGAGGGAACTGGTGGATGGACAGTGAAGGAGTAGATGAATGGGCGGTGAGGGACGAGGTGGATGGACAGTGAGGGAGGAGGTGGATGTACAGTGATGGAGGAGGTGGATGGGCAGTATTGGAGGAGGTGGATGGACAGTGAGGGAGGAGATGAATGGACAGTGAGGGAGGAGATGGATGGGCAGTGAGGGAAGAGGCGGATGGACAGTGAGGGAGGAGGTGAATGGGCACTGATGGAGGAGATGAATGGACAGTGAGGGAGGAGGTGGATGGACAGTGATGCAGTAAGTGGATGTTTAGTGATGGAGGAGGTGGATCGACAGTGAGGGAGGAGATGAATGGGCAGTGAGGGAAGAGGCGGATGGACAGTGAGGGAGGAGGTGAATGGGCACTGATGAAGGAGATGAATGGACAGTGATGGAGGAGATGAATTGACAGTGTGGGAGGAGATGGATGGGCAGTGAGGGAAGAGGCGGATGGACAGTGAGGGAGGAGGTGAATGGGCACTGATGGAGGAGATGAATGGACATTGAGGAAGGAGAGGAATGGGCAGTGAGGGAGGATGTGGATGGACAGTGAAGGAGGAGGTGGATGGACAGTGATGATGGAGGTGGTTGGACAGTGAGGGAGGAGGCGAATGGGCACTGATGGAGGAGATGAATGGACAGTGAGGGAGGAGATGAACAGGCGGTGAGGGAGGAGGTGGATGGACAGTGAGGGAAGAGGTGGATGGACACTGATGATGGACGTGGATGGGCAGTGATGGAGGAGGTGGATGGACAGTGAGGGAGGAGATGAATGTACAGTGAGGGAGGAGGTGGATGGACAGTCAGGGAGGAGGTGGATGGACAGTGAGGGAGGAGCTGAATGGGCAGATATGGAGGAGATGAATGGACAGTGAGGGAGGAGATGATTGGGCAGTGAGGGAGGAGGTGGATGGGCAGTCAGGGAAGAGGTGGATGGACAGTGATGATGGAGGTGGATGGGCAGTGATGGAGGAGGTGGATGGACAGTGAGGGAGGAGATGAATGGACAGTGAGGGAGGAGGTGGATGGACAGTGAGGGAACTTGTGGATGGACAGTGAAGGAGTAGATGAATGGGCAGTGAGGGACGAGGTGGATGGACAGTGAGGGAGGAGGTGGATGGACAGTGATGCAGGAGGTGGATGGGCAGTATTGGAGGAGGTGGATAGACAGTGAGGGAGGAGATGAATGGACAGTGAGGGAGGAGATGGATGGGCAGTGAGGGAAGAGGCGGATGGACAGTGAGGGAGGAGGTGAATGGGCACTGATGGAGGAGATGAATGGACAGTGAGGGAGGAGGTGGATGGACAGTGATGCAGTAAGTGGATGTTTAGTGATGGAGGAGGTGGATCGACAGTGAGGGATCAGATGAATGAGCAGTAAGGAAGGAGGTGGATGGACAGTGATGGAGGAGGTGGATGGGCAGTGATGGAGGATGTGGATGGACAGTGAGGGAGGAGATGAATGGGCAGTGAGGTAGAAGGTGGATGGACAGTGAGGGAGGCGGTGAATGTGCACTGATGAAGGAGATGAATGGACAGTGATGGAGGAGATGAATTGACAGAGTGGGAGGAGATGGATGGGCAGTGAGGGAAGATACGGATGGACAGTGAGGGAGGAGGTGAATGGGCACTGATGGAGGAGATGAATGGACATTGAGGAAGGCGAGGAATGGGCAGTGAGGGAGGATGTGGATGGACAGTGAAGGAGGAGGTGGATGGACAGTGATGATGGAGGTGGTTGGACAGTGAGGGAGGAGGCGAATGGGCACTGATGGAGGAGATGAATGGACAGTGAGGGAGGAGATGAACAGGCGGTGAGGGAGGAGGTGGATGGACAGTGAGGGAAGAGGTGGATGGACACTGATGATGGACGTGGATGGGCAGTGATGGAGGAGGTGGATGGACAGTGAGGGAGGAGATGAATGTACAGTGAGGGAGGAGGTGGATGGACAGTCAGGGAGGAGGTGGATGGACAGTGAGGGAGGAGCTGAATGGGCAGTGATGGAGGAGATGAATGAACAGTGAAGGAGGAGATGAATGGGCAGTGAGGGAGGAGGTGGATGGACCGTGATGGAGGATGTGGATGGACAGTGATGATAGAGGTAGATAGGCAGTGATGGAGGAGGTGGATGGACAGTGACGGAGGAGATGAATGGACAGTGAGGGAGGCGATGGATGGGCAGTCAGGGACGAGGTGGATGGACAGTGATGATGGAGGTGGATGGGCAGTGATGGAGGAGGTGGATGGACAGTGAGGGAGGAGATGAATGGACAGTGAGGGAGGAGGTGGAAGGACAGTGAGGGAACTAGTGGATGGACAGTGAGGGAGGAGATGAATGCGCAGTGAGGGTCGAGGTGGATGGACAGTGACAGAGGAGGTGGATGGACAGTGATGGAGGAAGTGGATGGACAGTCAGGGAGGAGGTGGATGGACAGGGAGGGAGGAGACAAATGGACAATGAGAGAGGAGATGGGTGGGCAGTGAGGAAAGAGGCGGATGGACAGTGAGGGAGGAGGTGAATGGGCACTGATGTAGGAGATGAATGGACAGTGAGGGAGGAGATGAATGGACAGTGAGGGAGGAGATGGATGGGCAGTGAGGGAAGAGGCGGATGGACAGTGAGGGAGGAAGTGAATGGGCACTGATGGAGGAGATGAATGGACAGTGAGGGAGGAGGTGGATGGACAGTGATGCAGTAAGTGGATGTTTAGTGATGGAGGAGGTGGATCGACAGTGAGGGAGGAGATGAATGGGCAGTGAGGGAAGAGGCGGATGGACAGTGAGGGAGGAGGTGAATGGGCACTGATGAAGGAGATGAATGGACAGTGATGGAGGAGATGAATTGATAGTGTGGGAGGAGATGGATGGGCAGTGAGGGAAGAGGCGGATGGACAGTGAGGGAGGAGGTGAATGGGCACTGATGGAGGAGATGAATGGACATTGAGGAAGGAGAGGAATGGGCAGTGAGGGAGGATGTGGATGGACAGTGAAGGAGGAGGTGGATGGACAGTGATGATGGAGGTGGTTGGACAGTGAGGGAGGAGGCGAATGGGCACTGATGGAGGAGATGAATGGACAGTGAGGGAGGAGATGAACAGGCGGTGAGGGAGGAGGTGGATGGACAGTGAGGGAAGAGGTGGATGGACACTGATGATGGACGTGGATGGGCAGTGATGGAGGAGGTGGATGGACAGTGAGGGAGGAGATGAATGTACAGTGAGGGAGGAGGTGGATGGACAGTCAGGGAGCAGGTGGATGGACAGTGAGGGAGGAGCTGAATGGGCAGATATGGAGGAGATAAATGGACAGTGAGGGAGGAGATGAATGGGCAGTGAGGGAGGAGGTGGATGGACAGTGATGGAGGATGTGGATGGACAGTGATGATAGAGGTAGATAGGCAGTGATGGAGGAGGTGGATGGACAGTGACGGAGGAGATGAATGGACAGTGAGGGAGGCGATGGATGGGCAGTCAGGGACGAGGTGGATGGACAGTGATGATGGAGGTGGATGGGCAGTGATGGAGGAGGTGGATGGACAGTGAGGGAGGAGATGAATGGACAGTGAGGGAGGAGGTGGATGGACAGTGAGGGAACTTGTGGATGGACAGTGAAGGAGTAGATGAATGGGCAGTGAGGGACGAGGTGGATGGACAGTGAGGGAGGAGGTGGATGGACAGTGATGCAGGAGGTGGATGGGCAGTATTGGAGGAGGTGGATAGACAGTGAGGGAGGAGATGAATGGACAGTGAGGGAGGAGATGGATGGGCAGTGAGGGAAGAGGCGGATGGACAGTGAGGGAGGAGGTGAATGGGCACTGATGGAGGAGATGAATGGACAGTGAGGGAGGAGGTGGATGGACAGTGATGCAGTAAGTGGATGTTTAGTGATGGAGGAGGTGGATCGACAGTGAGGGATCAGATGAATGAGCAGTAAGGAAGGAGGTGGATGGACAGTGATGGAGGAGGTGGATGGGCAGTGATGGAGGATGTGGATGGACAGTGAGGGAGGAGATGAATGGGCAGTGAGGTAGAAGGTGGATGGACAGTGAGGGAGGCGGTGAATGTGCACTGATGAAGGAGATGAATGGACAGTGATGGAGGAGATGAATTGACAGAGTGGGAGGAGATGGATGGGCAGTGAGGGAAGAGGCGGATGGACAGTGAGGGAGGAGGTGAATGGGCACTGATGGAGGAGATGAATGGACATTGAGGAAGGCGAGGAATGGGCAGTGAGGGAGGATGTGGATGGACAGTGAAGGAGGAGGTGGATGGACAGTGATGATGGAGGTGGTTGGACAGTGAGGGAGGAGGCGAATGGGCACTGATGGAGGAGATGAATGGACAGTGAGGGGAGGAGATGAACAGGCGGTGAGGGAGGAGGTGGATGGACAGTGAGGGAAGAGGTGGATGGACACTGATGATGGACGTGGATGGGCAGTGATGGAGGAGGTGGATGGACAGTGAGGGAGGAGATGAATGTACAGTGAGGGAGGAGGTGGATGGACAGTCAGGGAGGAGGTGGATGGACAGTGAGGGAGGAGCTGAATGGGCAGTGATGGAGGAGATGAATGAACAGTGAAGGAGGAGATGAATGGGCAGTGAGGGAGGAGGTGGATGGACCGTGATGGAGGATGTGGATGGACAGTGATGATAGAGGTAGATAGGCAGTGATGGAGGAGGTGGATGGACAGTGACGGAGGAGATGAATGGACAGTGAGGGAGGCGATGGATGGGCAGTCAGGGACGAGGTGGATGGACAGTGATGATGGAGGTGGATGGGCAGTGATGGAGGAGGTGGATGGACAGTGAGGGAGGAGATGAATGGACAGTGAGGGAGGAGGTGGAAGGACAGTGAGGGAACTAGTGGATGGACAGTGAGGGAGGAGATGAATGCGCAGTGAGGGTCGAGGTGGATGGACAGTGAGAGAGGAGGTGGATGGACAGTGATGGAGGAGGTGGATGGACAGTCAGGGAGGAGGTGGATGGACAGGGAGGGAGGAGACAAATGGACAATGAGAGAGGAGATGGGTGGGCAGTGAGGAAAGAGGCGGATGGACAGTGAGGGAGGAGGTGAATGGGCACTGATGTAGGAGATGAATGGACAGTGAAGGAGGAGGTGTTTGGACAGTGATGGAGGAGGTGGATGGGTAGTGATGTAGGAGATTAATGGACAGTGAGGGAGGAGATGAATGCGCAGTAAGGGAGGAGGTGGATGCACAGTGAGGGAGGAGGTGGATGGACAGTGATGGAGGAGGTGGATGGACAGTGAGGGAGGAGGTGGATGGACAGTGTGGAGGAGGTGGATGGACAATGAGGGAGGAGGTGGATGGACAGTGAGGGAGCAGGTGAATGGGCAGTGATGGAGGAGCTGAATGGACAGTGAAGGAGCAGATGAATGGGCAGTGAGGGAGGAGCTGGATGGACAGTGAGGGAGGAGGTGGATGGACAGTATTGGAGGAGGTGGATAGGCAGTGATGGAGGTGGATGGACAGTGAGGGAGGAGATGGATGGACAGTGAGGGACGATGTGGATGGACAGTGATGGAGGAGGATGGGTTGTATTGGAGGAGGTGGATGGACAGTGAGGGAGGAGGTAGATGGACAGTGTGGGAGGAGGTGGATGGGCAGTGAAGGTCGAGGTGAATGGGCAGTGATGGAGGAGATGAATGGACAGAGAGGGAGGAGATGAATCGGCAGTGAGGAAGGACGTGGATGGACAGTGAGGGAGGATGTAGATGGACAGTGATGATGGAGGTGGATAGGCAGAGATGGAGGAGGTGGATGGACAGTGACGGAGGAGATGAATGGACAGTGAGGGAGGAGATGGATGGGCAGTCAGGCAAGAGGTGGATGGACAGTGGTGGAGGAGGTGGATGGGCAGTGATGGAGGAGGTGGATGGACAGTGAGGGAGGAGGTGGATGGACAGTGAGGGAGGACGTGGATGGACAGTGATGGAGGAGATGAATGGGCAGTGATGGAGGTGGATGGACGGTGAGGGAGGAGATGAATGGGCAGTGATTGAGGAGATGAATGGACAGTGAAGGAGAAGAGGAATGGGCAGTGAGGGAGGATGTGGATGGTCAGTGAAGGAGGAGGTGGATGAACAGTGATGATGGAGGAGGATGGACAGTGATGGTGGAGGTGAATGGGCACTGATGGAGGAGATGAATGTACAGTGATGGAGGAGATGAAGGGACAGTGAGTGAGGAGGTGGATGGACAGTGAGGGAGGAGGTGGATAGACAGTGATGATGGACATGGATGGGAAGTGATGGAGGAGGTGCATGGACAGTAAGGGAGGAGGTGGATGGACAGTGAGGGAGAAGGTGAATGGGCAGTGATGGAGGAGATGAATGGACAGTGAGGGACGAGATGAATGGACAGTGAGGGAGGAGGTGGATGGACAGTCAGGGAGAAAGTGGATGGACAGTGACGGAGGAGATGAATGGACAGTGACGGATGCGATGGATGGGCAGTCAGGGACGAGGTGGATGGACAGTGATGATGGGGGTGGATGGGCAGTGATGGAGGAGGTGGATGGACAGTGAGTGAGGATATGAATGGACAGTGAGGGAGGAGGTGGATGGACATTGATGGAGGAACTGTATGGGCAGTGATGGAGGAGTTGAATGTGCAGTGAGGGAGGACGTGGATGGGCAGTGAGGGAGGAGGAGGATGGACAGTGAGGGAGGAGGTGGCTGGACAGTGAGGAGGAGGCGAATGGGCAGTGATGGAGGAGTTGAATGGACAGTCAGGTAGAAAATGAATGGGCAGCAGGGAGGAGGTGGATGGACAGTGAGGGAGGAGCCGGATGGACAGCGATGGAGGAGGTGGATGGGCACTGCTGGAGGAGGTGGATAGACAATGAGGGAGGAGCTGAATGGCCAGTGAGGGAGGAGATAGATGGGCAGTGAAGGACGAGGCGGATGGACAGTGAGGGAGGAGGTGAATGGGCACTGATGGAGGAGATGAATGGACAGTGAGGGAGGAGAGGAATGGGCAGTGAGGGAGGATGTGGATGGACAGTGAAGGAGGAGCTGGATGGACAGTGATGATGGAGGAGGATGGACAGTGAGGGAGGAGGTGAATGGGCACTGTTGGAGGAGATGAATGGACAGTGACGGAGGAGATGAAGGGGCAGTGAGCGAGGAGGTGGATGGACAGTGAGGGAGGAGGTGGATGGACAGTGATGATGGACGTGGATAGGCAGTGAAGGAGGAGGTGGATCTACAGTGAGAGAGGAGATGGATGGGCAGTGAGGAAAGAGGCGGATGCACAGTGAGGGTGGAGGTGAATGGACAGTGATGATGGACATGGATGGGAAATGATGGAGGAGGTGCATGGACAGTAAGGGAGGAGGTGGATGGACAGTGAGGGAGAAGGTGAATGTACAGTGATGGAGGAGATGAAGGGGCAGTGAGTGAGGAGGTGGATGGACAGTGAGGGAGGAGGTGGATGGACGTGATGATGGACATGGATGGGAAGTGATGGAGGAGGTGCATGGACAGTAACGGAGGAGGTGGATGGACAGTGAGGGAGAAGGTGAATGGGCAGTGATGGAGGAGATGAATGGACAGTGAGGGACGAGATGAATGGACAGTGAGGGAGGAGGTGGATGGACAGTCAGGGAGAAAGTGCATGGACAGTGACGGAGGAGATGAATGGACAGTGACGGATGCGATGGATGGGCAGTCAGGGACGAGGTGGATGGACAGTGATGATGGGGGTGGATGGGCAGTGATGGAGGAGGTGGATGGACAGTGAGTGAGGAGATGAATGGACAGTGAGGGAGGAGGTGGATGGACATTGATGGAGGAACTGTATGGGCAGTGATAGAGGAGTTGAATGTGCAGTGAGGGAGGACGTGGATGGGCAGTGAGGGAGGAGGAGGATGGACAGTGAGGGAGGAGGTGGATGGACAGTGAGGAGGAGGTGAATGGGCAGTGATGGAGGAGTTGAATGTGCAGTGAGGGAGGAGGTGAATGGGCAGTGAGGGAGGAGGTGGATGGACAGTGAGGGAGGAGCCGGATGGACAGCGATGGAGGAGGTGGATGGGCAGTGCTGGAGGAGGTGGATAGACAATGACGGAGGAGCTGAATGGCCAGTGAGGGAGGAGATAGATGGGCAGTGAAGGACGAGGCGGATGGACAGTGAGGGAGGAGGTGAATGGGCACTGATGGAGGAGATGAATGGACAGTGAGGGAGGAGAGGAATGGGCAGTGAGGGAGGATGTGGATGGACAGTGAAGGAGGAGCTGGATGGACAGTGATGATGGAGGAGGATGGACAGTGAGGGAGGAGGTGAATGGGCACTGATGGAGGAGATGAATGGACAGTGACGGAGGAGATGAAGGGGCAGTGAGCGAGGAAGTGGATGGACAGTGAGGGAGGAGGTGGATGGACAGTGATGATGGACGTGGATAGGCAGTGAAGGAGGAGGTGGATCGACAGTGAGAGAGGAGATGGATGGGCAGTGAGGAAAGAGGCGGATGCACAGTGAGGGTGGAGGTGAATGGGCACTGATGGAGGAGGTGGATGGACATTGAGGGAGGAGGTGAATGGACAGTGAGGGAACTGGTGGATGGGCAGTGAGGGAAGAGGCGGATGGACAGTGAGGAGGAGGTGAATGGGCACTGATGGAGGAGATGAATGGACAGTGAGGGAGGAGGTGGATGGACAGTGATGCAGTAAGTGGATGGTTAGTGATGGAGGAGGTGGATGGACAGTGAGGGAGCAGATGAATGAGCAGTAATGAAGAAGGTGGATGGACAGTGATGGGGGAGGTGGATGGGCAGTGATGGAGCAGGTGGATGGACAGTGAGGGAGGAGATGAATGGGCAGTGAGGAAAAAGGTGAATGCGCACTGATGGAGGAGATGAATGGACAGTGAGGGAGGAGAGGAATGGGCAGTGAGGGAGGATGTGGATGGACAGTGAAGGAGGAGGTGGATGGACAGTGATGATGGACGTGGTTGGACAGTGAGGGAGGAGGCGAATGGGCACTGATGGAGGAGATGAATGGACAGTGAGGGAGGAGATGAACGGGCAGTGAGGGAGGAGGTGGATGGACAGTGGGGGAGGAGGTGGCTGGACAGTGATGATGGCCGAGGTTGGGCAGTGATGGAGGAGGTGGATGGACAGTGAGGGAGGAGATAAATGTACAGTGAGGGAGGAGGTGGATGGACAGTGAGGGAGGTGGTGGATGGACAGTGAGGGAGGAGATCAATGGGCAGTGAGGGACGAGGTGGATGGACAGTGAGGGAGGAGGTGGATGGACAGTGATGATGGAGGTGGGTGGGCAGCGATAGAGGAGTTGGATGGACAGTGAGGGAGGAGATGAGTGGACAGTAAGGGAGGAGATGGATGGGCAGTAAGGGAAGTGGTGGATGGACTCTGAGGGAGGAGATGAATGGGCAGTGAGGGACGAGGTGGATGGACATTGAGGGAGGAGGTGGATGGAGAGTGATGGAGGAGGTGGATGGGCAGTAAGGGAGGAGATAAATGGACAGTGAGGGAGAAGGTGAATGGGCATTGATGGAGGAGATGAATGGACAGTGAGGGAGGAAATGAATGGACAGTGAGGGAGGAGATGAATGGGCAGTGAGGGAGGAGGTGGATGGACAGTCAGGGAGGAGGTGGATGGACAGTGATGATGGACGTGGATGGGCAGTGATGGAGGAGGTGGATGGACAGTAAGGGAGGAGGTGGATGTACAGTGAAGGAGAAGGTGAATGGGCAGTGATGGAGGAGATGAATGGACAGTGAGGGAGGAGATGAATGGGCAGTGAGGGAGGAGGTGGATGGACAGTGATGGAGGATGTGGATGGACAGTGATGATAGAGGTAGATAGGCAGTGAGGGAGGAGGTGAAAGGGCACTGATGTAGGAGATGAATGGACAGTGAAGGAGGAGGTGTTTGGACAGTGATGGAGGAGGTGGATGGGTAGTGATGTAGGAGATGAATGGACAGTGAGGGAGGAGATGAATGCGCAGTAAGGGAGGAGGTGGATGCACAGTGAGGGAGGAGGTGGATGGACAGTGATGGAGGAGGTGTATGGACAGTGAGGGAGGAGGTGGATGGACAGTGAGGGAGCAGGTGAATGGGCAGTGATGGAGGAGCTGAATGGACAGTGAAGGAGGAGATGAATGGTCAGTGAGGGAGGAGCTGGATGGACAGTGAGGGAGGAGGTGGATGGACAGTTTTGGAGGAGGTGGATAGGCAGTGATGGAGGTGGATGGACAGTGAGGGAGGAGATGGATGGACAGTGAGGGACGAGGTGGATGGACAGTGATGGAGGTGGATGGGCTGTATTGGAGGAGGTGGATGGACAGTGAGGGAGGAGGTAGATCGACAGTGTGGAAGGAGGTGGATGGGCAGTGAGGGTCGAGGTGAATGGGCAGTGATGGAGGAGATGAATGGACAGTGAGGGAGGAGATGAATGGACAGTGAGGGAGGAGGTGGATGGACAGTCAGGGAGGAGGTGGATGGACAGTGAGGGAGGAGCTGAATGGGCAGTGATGGAGGAGATGAATGGACAGTGAGGAAGGAGATGAATGGGCAGTGAGGGAGGAGGTGGATGGACAGTGATGGAGGATGTGGATGGACAGTGATGATAGAGGTAGATAGGCAGTGATGGAGGAGGTGGATGGACAGTGACGGAGGAGATGAATGGACAGTGAGGGAGGCGATGGATGGGCAGTCAGGGACGAGGTGGATGGACAGTGATGATGGAGGTGGATGGGCAGTGATGGAGGAGGTGGATGGACAGTGAGGGAGGAGATGAATGGACAGTGAGGGAGGAGGTGGATGGACAGTGAGGGAACTGGTGGATGGACAGTGAGGGAGGAGATGAATGAGCAGTGAGGGTTGAGGTGGAAGGACAGTGAGAGAGGAGGTGGATGGACAGTGATGGAGGAGGTGGATGGACAGTCAGGGAGGAGGTGGATGGACAGGGAGGGAGGAGACAAATGGACAATGAGAGAGGAGATGGGTGGGCAGTGAGGAAAGAGGCGGATGGACAGTGAGGGAGGAGGTGAATGGGCACTGATGTAGGAGATGAATGGACAGTGAAGGAGGAGGTGTTTGGACAGTGATGAGGGAGGTGGATGGGTAGTGATGTAGGAGATGAATGGACAGTGAGGGAGGAGATGAATGCGCAGTAAGGGAGGAGGTGGATGCACAGTGAGGGAGGAGGTGGATGGACAGTGATGGAGATGCTGGCTGGACAGTCAGGGAGGAGATAAATGAACAGTGAGAGAGGAGATGGATGGGCAGTGAGGAAAGAGGCGGATGGACAGTGAAGGTGGAGGTGAATGGGCACTGATGGAGGAGATGAATGGACAGTGAGGGAGGAGGAGGATGGACAGTGATGGAGGAGGTGGATGGGCAGTCATGGAGGAGGTGGATGGACAGTGAGGGAGGAGGTGGATGGACAGTGAGGGAGCAGGTGAATGGGCAGTGATGGAGGAGCTGAATGGACAGTGAAGGAGGAGATGAATGGGCAGTGAGGGAGGAGCTGGATGGACAGTGAGGGTGGAGGTGGATGGACAGTGTTGGAGGAGGTGGATAGGCAGTGATTGAGGTGGATGGACAGTGAGGGAGGTGGATGGGCTGTATTGGAGGAGGTGGATGGACAGTGAGGGAGGAGATAAATGGACAGTGAGGGAGAAGGTGAATGGGCAGTGATGGAGGTGGATGGACGGTGAGGGAGGAGATGAATGGGCAGTGAGAGAGGAGGTGGATGGACAGTGAAGGAGGAGATGAATGGACAGTGAGGGAGGAGATGGATGGACAGTGAGGGAGGAGGTGGATCGGCAGTGATGATGGAGGTGGGTGGGCATCGATGGAGGAGTTGGATGGACAGTGAGGGAGCAGAAGAATGGACAGTGAGGGAGGAGATGGATGGGTAGTGAGGGAAGTGGGGGATGCACAGTGAGGGAGGAGATGAATGGGCAGTGAGGAAGAAGGTGATTGGGCAGTGATGGAGGAGATGAATGGACAGTGAAGGAGAAGGTGGATAGACAGTGAGGGAGGAGGCGGATGGACAGTGATGGAGGAACTGGATGGGCAGTGATGGAGGAGTTGAATGGGCAGTGAGGGAGGACGTGGATGGGCAGTGAGGGAGGAGGTGGATGGACAGTGAGGGAGGAGGTGGATGGACTGTGAGGGAGGAGGTGAATGGGCAGTGATGGAGGAGATGAATGGACAGTGAGGGAGAAAATGAATGGGCAGAAGGGAGGAGGTGGATGGACAGTGAGGGAGGAGCCGGATGGACAGTGATGGAGGAGGTGGATGGGCAGTGCTGGAGGAGGAAGATGGACAGTGAGGGAGGAGGTGAATGGGCACTGATGGAGGAGATGAATGAACAGTGAGGGAGGAGAGGAATGGGCAGTGAGGGAGGATGTGGATGTACAGTGAAGGAGGAGGTGGATGAACAGTGATGATGGAGGAGGATGGACATTGAGGGTGGAGGTGAATGGGCACTGATGGAGGAGATGAATGGACAGTGAGGGAGCAGATGAAGGGGCAGTGAGCGAGGAGGTGGATGGACAGTGAGGGAGGAGGTGGATGGACAGTGATGATGGACATGAATGGGAAGCGATGGAGGAGGTGGATGGACAGTAACGGAGGAGGTGGATGGACAGTGAGGGAGAAGGTGAATGGGCAGTGATGGAGGAGATGAATGGACAGTGAGGGAGCAGATGAATGGACAGTGAGGGAGGAGGTGGATGGACAGTCAGGGAGGAGGTGGATGGACAGTGAGGGAGGAGCTGAATGGGCAGTGATGGAGGAGATGAATGGACAGTGAGGGAGGAGATGAATGGGCAGTGAGGGAGGAGGTGGATGGACATTGAAGGAGGAAGTGGATGTACAGTTATGATGGAGGTGGATAGGCAGTGATGGAGAAGGTGGATGGACAGTGATGGAGGAGATGAATGGACAGTGACGGAGGCGATGGATAGGCAGTCAGGGACGAGGTGCATGGACAGTGATGATGGAGGTGGATGGGCAGTGATGGAGGAGGTGGATGGACAGTGAGTGAGGAGATGAATGGACAGTGAGGGAGGAAGTGGATGGACAGTGATGGAGGAGGTGGATGGGCAGTGATTGAGGAGGTGGATGGACAGTGAGGGAGGAGATGAATGGTCAGTGAGGAAGAAGGTGGATAGACAGTTAGGGAGGAGACGATTGGGCAGTGAGGGAGGAGGTGGATGGACAGTGAGGGAGGAGGTGAATGGGCAGTTATGGAGCAGATGAATGGACAGTGAGGGAGGAGATGAATTGGCAGTGAGTGAGGAGGTGAATGGACAGTGAGGGAGGAGGTGGATGGACAGTGATGGAGGAGGTGGATGGGCAGTATTGGAGGAGGTGGATGGACAGTGAGGGAGGAGATGAATGGACAGTGAGGGAGGAGATGGATGGGCAGTGAGGGAAGAGGCGGATGGACAGTGAGGGAGGAGGTGAATGCGCACTGATGGAGGAGATGAATGGACAGTCAGGGAGGAGGTGGATGAACAGTGATGCAGTAAGTGGATGGTTACTGATGGAGGAGGTGGATCGACAGTGATGGAGGAGGAGAATGGGCAGTGAAGGAGGAGGTGGATGGACAGTGAGGGAGGAGGTGAATGGGCAGAGATGGAGGAGGTGGATAGGCAGTGATGGAGGAGGTGGATGGATGGTGAGGGACGAGATGAATGGGCAGTGAGGAAGAAGGTGGATGGACAGTGAGGGAGGAGGTGGATGGACAGTCAGGGAGGAGGTGAATGGGCAGTGATGGAGGAGATGAATGGACAGTGAGGGAGAAAATGAATGGGCAGTAGGGAGGAGGTGGATGGACAGTGATAGAGGAGGTGGATGGATAGTGATGGAGGAGGTGGCTGGGTAGTGATGGAGGAGGTGGATGGGCAGTGAGGGAGGAGGTGGATGGGCAGTCAGGGATGAGGTGGATGGGCAGTGAGGGAGGAGGTGGATGGACAGTGATGGAGGAAGTGGATGGACAATGAGGGAGGAGATGAATGGCCAGTGAGGGAGGAGATAGATGGGCAGTGAGGGAAGAGGCGGATGGACAGTGAGGGAGGAGGTGAATGGGCACTGATGGAGAAGATGAATGGACAGTGAGGGAGGAGATGAATGGACAGCGAGGGAGGAGGTGGATGGACAGTCAGGGAGGAGGTGGATGGACAGTGCGGGAGGAGGTGAATTGGCAGTGATGGATGAGATGAATGGACAGTGAGGCAGAAAATGAATGGGCAGTAGGGAGGAGGTGGATGGACAGTGAGGGAGGAGGTGGATGGACACTGATGGAGGAGGTGGATGGGTAGTGATGGAGGAGGTGGATGGGCAGTGAGGGAGGAGGTGGATGGGCAGCCAGGGCTGAGGTGGATGGGCAGTGAGGGAGGAGGTGGATGGACAGTGATGGAGGAAGTGGATGGAAAATGAGGGAGGAGATGAATGGCCAGTGAGGGAGGAGATGGATGGGCAGTGAGGGAAGAGGCGGATGGACAGTGAGGGAGGAGATGAATGGACAGTGAGGGAGGAGATGAATGGACAGTCAGGGAGGAGGTGGATGGACAGTCAGGGAGAAGGTTGATGGACAGTGAAGGAGGAGCTGGATGGACAGTGTGGGAGGAGGTGGATGGACAGTGAGGGAGGAGGTGAATGGGCAGTGCTGGAGGAGATAAATGGACAGTGAGGGAGGAGATGAATGGGCAGTGAGGGAGGAGCTGGATGGACAGTGAGGGAGGAGGTGGATGGACAGTGATGGAAGATGTGGATGGGCAGTGTTGGAGGAGGTGGATGTACAGTGAGGGAGGAGATGAATGGACAGGAGGGAGGAGGTGGACGGACAGTGAGGGAGGAGGTGGATGGGCAGTGATGGAGGACATGAATGGGCAGTGAGGGAGGAGGTGGCTGGATAGTGCGGGAGGAGGTGGATGGACTGTGATGGAGGAGGTGGATGGGCAGTGATGGAGGAGGTGGATCACAGTGAGGGAGGAGTTGGATGGACAGTGAGGGAGGAGGTGGTTGGACAGTGAGAGTGGAGGTGAATGGGCAGTGAGGGAGGAGGTGGTTGGATAGTGCGGGAGGAGGTGCATGGACTGTGATGGAGGAGGTGGGTGGGCAGTGATGGAGGAGGTGGATCACAGTGAGGGAGGAGATGAATGGACAGTGAGGGAGGAGATGAATTGGCAGTGAGGGAGAAGGTGGATGGACAGTGAGGGAGGAGTTGAATGGACAGTGAGGGAGGAGGTGGATGGACAGTGATGGAGGAGGTGGATGGGCAGTAATGGAGGAGCCTAACGGATAGTGAGGGAGGAGGTGGATAGGCAGTGAGGGATGAGTTGGATGGACTGTGAGGGAGGAGGTGGTTGGACAGTGAGAGTGGAGGTGAATGGGCAGTGATGGAGGAGATGAATGGACAGTGAGGGAAGAGGCGGATGGACAGTGAGGGAGGAGGTGAATGGGCACTGATGGAGGAGATGAATGGACAGTGATGGAGGAGGTGAATGGGCAGTGATGGAGGAGGTGGATCACAGTGAGGTTGGAGATGAATGAGCAGTGAGGAAGGAGGAGGATGGACAGTGAGGGAGGAGATGAATGGGCAGTGATGGAGGAGGTGGATAGACAGTGATTGAGGAGATGAATATGCAGTGAGGAAGAAGGTGGATCGACTGTGAGGGAGGAGATGAATTGACTGTCAGGGAGGAGGTGGATGGACAGTGAGGGAGGAGGTGAATGGGCACTGATGGAGGAGATGAATGAACAGTGAGGGAGGAGCTGGATGGACAGTGAGGGAGGAGGTGGATGGGCAGTGATGGAGGAGATAAATGGACAGTGAGGGAGGAGATGAATGGGCAGTGGGGGAGGAGGTGGATGGACAGTGAGGGAGGAGGTGGATGGACAGCGATGGAAGATGTTGATGGGCAGTGTTGGAGGAGGTGGATATACAGTGAGGGAGGAGATGAATGGATAGGAGGGAGGAGGTGGATGGACAGTGAGGGAGGTGGTGGATGGACAGTGAGCAAGGAGATGAATGGGCAGTGAGGGACGAGGTGGATGGACAGTCAGGGCGGAGGTGGATGGACAGTGTTGGAGGAGGTGGATGGACAGTAAAGGAGGAGATGAATGGACAGTGAGAGAGGAGATGGATGGGCAGTGAGGAACGAGGCGGATGGACAGTGAGTGATGAGGTGAATGGGCACTGATGGAGGAGATGAATGTACAGTAAGGGAGGAGGTGGATGGACACTGATGGAGGAGGTGGATGGGCAGTGATGGAGGAGTTGGATCGACAGTGAGGGAGGAGATGAATGAGCAGTGAGGTCGGAGGTGGATGGACAGTGAGGGAGGAGATGAATGGACAGTGAGGGAGGAGGTGGATGGACAGTGAGGGAGGAGGTGGATGGACAGTGATGGAGGAGGTGGATGGGCAGTGATGGAGGAGGTGGATGGATAGTGAGGGAGGAGATGAATGGGCACTGAGGGAGGAGGTGGATGGACAGTGAGGGAGGAGGTGGATGGACAGTGATGATGGAGGTGGATGGGCAGTGAGGGAGGAGATGACTGGGCACTGATGGAGGAGATGAATGGACAGTGAGAGAGGAGATGAATGGGTAGTGAGGGAGGAGGTGGATGGACAGTGAGGGGGGAGGTGGATGGACAGTGATGGAGGAGGTGGATGTGCAGTGATGGTGGAGGTGGTTGGACAGTGAGGGAGGAGATGAATGGGCAGTGAGGGAGGAGGTGGATGGACAGTGGGGAAGCAGGTGGATGGACAGTGAGGGAGGAAGTGGATGGACTGTGAGGGAGGAGGTGGATGGGCAGTCAGAGAGGAGGTGAATGGGGACTGATGGAGGACATGTATGGACAGTGAGGGAGGAGGTGGATGGACAGTGAGGGAGGTGGTGGATAGACAGTGAGAGAGGAGATGGATGGGCAGTGAGGAAAGAGGCGGATGGACAGTGAGTGTGGAGGTGAATGGGCACTGATGGAGGAGATGAATGTACAGTGAGGGAGGAGGTGGATGGACACTGATGGAGGTGGTGGATGGGCAGTGATGGAGGAGTTGGATCGACAGTGAGGGAGGAGATGAATGGACAGTGAGGGAGGATGTGGATGGACAGTTAGGGAGGAGGTGGATGGACAGTGATGGAGGAGGTGGATGGGCAGTGATGGAGAAGGTGGATTGATAGTGAGGGAGGAGATGAATGGGCAGTGAATGAGGAGGTGGCTGGACAGTGAGGGAGGAGGTGGATGGACAGTGATGATGCAGGTGGATGGGCAGTGAGGGAGGAGATGAATGGGCACTGATGGAGGAGATGAATGGACAGTGAAGGAGGAGATGAATGGGCAGTGAGGGAGGAGGTGGATGGACAGTGAGGGGGGAGGTGGATGGACAGTGATGGATGAGGTGGATGGGCACTGATGGAGGAGATGAATGGACAGTGAGGGAGGAGATGAATGGGCAGTAAGGGAGGAGGTGGATGGACAGTGGGGGAGGAGCTGGAGGACAGTGATGGAGGAGTTGAATGGACAGTGATGGAGGAGTTGAATGGACAGTGAGGGACGTCGTGGATGGTCAGTCAGGGATGAGGTGGATGGGCAGTGAGGGAGGAGGTGGATGGACAGTGAGGGAGGATGTGGATGGACAGTGAGGGAGGAGGTGAATGGGCAGTGATGGAGGAGATGAATGGACGGTGAGGGAGAAAATGAATGGGCAGTGAGGGAGGAGGTGGATGGACAGTGAGGGAGGAGGTGGATGGACATTGATGGAGGAGATGGATGGGCAGTGATGGAGGAGGTGGATGGACAATGAGGGAGGAGGTGAATGGGCACTGATGGAGGAGATGAATGGACAGTGAGGGAGAAGATGAACGGGCAATGAGGGAGGAGGTGGATGGACAGTGAGGGAGGAGGTGGATGGACAGTGATGATGGACGTGGATGGGCAGTGATGGAGGAGATGGATGGACAGTGAGGGAGGACATGAATGGGCACTGATGGAGGGGATGAATGGACAGTGAGGGAGGAGGTGGATGGGCAGTGATGGAGGAGGTGGATGGACAGTGAGGGATGAGGTGGATGGACAGTGAGGGAGAAGGTGAATGGGCAGTGATGGAGGAGATGAATGGACAGTGATGGAGGAGGTGGGTGTGCAGTGATGGAGGAGGTGGATGGACAGTCAGGGAGGAGGTGGATGGACAGTGTTGGAGGAGGTGGATGGACAGCAACGGAGGAGATGAATGGACACTGAGAGGGGAGATGGTTGGGCAGTGAGGAAAGCGGCGGATGGACAGTGAGTGAGGAGGTGAATGGGCACTGATGGAGGAGATGAATGGACAGTAAGGGAGGAGGTGGATGGACACTGATGGAGAAGGTGGATGGGCAGTGATGGAGGAGTTGGATCAACAGTGAGGGAGGAGATGAATGAGCAGTGAGGATGGAGGTTGGTGGACAGTGAGGGAGGAGATGAATGGACAGTGAGGGAGGAGGTGGATGGACAGTGAGGGAGGAGTTGGATAGGCAGTGAGGGAGGAGTTGGATGGACAGTGAGGGAGGAGGTGGATGGACAGTGATGGAGGAGGTGGATGGGCAGTGATGGAGGAGGTGGATCACAGTGAGGGTGGAGATGAATGAGCAGTGAGGAAGGAGGAGGATGGACAGTGAGGGAGGAGATGAATGGGCAGTGATGGAGGAGATGAATGGACAGTGAGGGAAGAGATGAATGGGCAGTGAGGGAGGAGATGGATGTGCAGTGAGGGAAGAGGCGGATGGACAGTGAGGGAGGAGGTGAATGGGCACTGATGGAGGAGATGAATGGACAGTGAGGGAGGAGGTGGATGGACAGTGATGGAGGAGGTGGATGGGCAGTGATGGAGGAGGTGGATCACAGTGAGGGTGGAGATGAATGAGCAGTGAGGAAGGAGGAGGATGGACAGTGAGGGAGGAGATGAATGGACAGTGATGGAGATGCATAGGCAGTGAGGAAGAAGGCGGATGGACAGTGAGGGAGGAGATGAATGGACTGTGAGGGAGGAGGTGGATGGACAGTGAGGGAGGAGGTGAATGGGCACTGATGGATGAGATGAATGCACAGTGAGGGAGGTGCTGGATGGACAGTGAGGGAGGAGGTGGATGGACAGTGAGGGAGGAGGTGAATGGGAAGTGATGGAGGAGGTAAATGGACAGTGAGGGAGGAGATGAATGGGCATTGAGGGAGGAGATGAATGGACATTGAGGGAGGAGGTCGATGGACAGTGATGGAGGAGGTGGATTGGCAGTGATGGAGGAGGTGGATCGACAGTGAGGGAGGAGATGAATGAGCAGTGAGGAAGGAGGTTGATGGACAGTGAGGGAAGAAATGAATGTACAGTGATGGAGGAGTTGGATGGACAGTGAGGGAGGAGGTGGATGGGCAGTGATGGAGGAGGTGGATCGACATTGAGGGAGGAGATGAATGGGCAGTGAGGAAGATGGTGGATGGACAGTGAGGAAGGAGATGAATGGACAGTGAGGGAGGAGGTGAATGGGCAGTTAGGGAGGAGATGAACTGACAGTGAAGGAGGAGGTGGATGGACAGTGAGGGAGGAGGTGGATGGGCAGTGATGGAGGAGATGAATGGGCAGTGAGGGAGGTGGTGGATGGACAGTGATGGAGGAGGTGAATGGGCAGTGAACGAGGAGGTGGATGGACAGTGAGGGAGGAGGTGAATGGGCAGTGATGGAGGAGGAGGATAGGCAGTGATGGATGAGGTGGATGGACAGCGAGGGAGGAGATGAATGGGCAGTGAGGAAGACGGTGGATGGACAGTGAGGGAGGAGATGAATGGACAGTGAGGGAGGAGGTGGATGGACAGTGATGGAGGAGGTGGATGTGCAGTGATGGAGGAGTTGAATGGGCAGTGAGGGAGGACGTGGATGGTCAGTCAGGGATGAGTTGGATGGGCAGTGAGGGAGGAGGTGGATAGACATTGAGGGAGGATGTGGATGGGCAGTAATGGAGGAGGTGGATGGACAATGAGGTAGGAGATGAATGGCCAGTGAGGGAGGAGATGGATGGGCAGTGAGGGAAGAGGCAGACGGACAGTGAGAGAGGAGGTGAATGGGCACTGATGGAGGAGATGAATGGACAGTCCGGGAGGAGATGGACGGGCAGTGAGGGAGGAGGTTAATGGACAGTGAGGGAGGAGGTGGATGGACAGTGATGATGGAGGTGGATGGGCAGTGAGGGAGGAGATGTATGGGCAGTGAGGAAAGAGGCGGATGGACAGTGAGGGAGGAGGTGAATGGGCACTGATGGAGGGGGTGAATGGACAGTGAGGGAGGAGGTGGATGGGCAGTGATGGAGGAGGTGGATGGACAGTGAGGGATGAGGTGGATGGACTGTGATGGAGGAGGTGGATGGGCAGTGATGGAGGAGGTGGATGAACAGTGATGGAGGAGGTGAATGGGCAGTTAGGGAGGAGGTGGATGGACAGTGAGGGAGGAGGTGGATGGACAGTGATGGAGGAGGTGGATGGGCAGTGATGGAGGAGGTGGATCACAGTGAAGGAGGAAATGAATGGACAGTGAGGGAGGAGATGAATTGGCAGTGAGGGAGAAGGTGGATGGACAGTGAGGGAGGAGTTGAATGGACAGTGAGGGAGGAGGTGGATGGACAGTGATGGAGGAGGAGGATGGGCAGTAATGGAGGAGCTGAACAGACAGTGAGGGAGGAGGTGGATGGACAGTGAGGGAGGAGTTGGATAGGCAGTGAGGGAGGAGTTGGATGGACAGTGAGGGAGGAGGTGGATGGACAGTGATGGAGGAGGTGGATGGGCAGTGATGCAGGAGGTGGATCACAGTGAGGGTGGAGATGAATGAGCAGTGAGGAAGGAGGAGGATGGACAGTGAGGGAGGAGATGAATGGGCAGTGATGGAGGAGATGAATGGACAGTGAGGGAAGAGATGAATGGGCAGTGAGGGAGGAGATGGATGTGCAGTGAGGGAAGAGGCGGATGGACAGTGAGGGAGGAGGTGAATGGGCACTGATGGAGGAGATGAATGGACAGTGAGGGAGGAGGTGGATGGACAGTGATGGAGGAGGTGGATGGGCAGTGATGGAGGAGGTGGATCACAGTGAGGGTGGAGATGAATGAGCAGTGAGGAAGGAGGAGGATGGACAGTGAGGGAGGAGATGAATGGGCAGTGATGGAGGAGGTGGATGGACAGTGATGGAGATGCATAGGCAGTGAGGAAGAAGGCGGATGGACAGTGAGGGAGGAGATGAATAGAGTGTGAGGGAGGAGGTGGATGGACAGTGAGGGAGGAGGTGAATGGGCACTGATGGATGAGATGAATGGACAGTGAGGGAGGAGCTGGATAGACAGTGAGGGAGGAGGTGGATGGACAGTGAGGGAGGAGGTGAATGGGCAGTGATGGAAGATGTGGATGGGCAGTGTTGGAGGAGGTGGATGGACAGTGAGGGAGGAGGTGGATGGACAGTGATGGAGGAGGTGGATGGACAGTGAGGGAGGAGATAAATGGACAGTGAGAGAGGAGGTGTATGGGCAGTGAGGAAAGAGGCGTATGGACAGTGAGGGAGGAGGTGAATGGGCACTGATGGAGGAGATGAATGGACCGTGAGGGTGGAGGTGGATGGGCAGTGATGGAGGAGCTGGATGGACAGTGAGGGAGGAGGTGGATGGACAGTGTTGGAGGAGGTGGATGGACAGTAAATGAGGAGATGAATGGACAGTGAGAGAGGAGATGGATGGGCAGTGAGGAAAGAGGCGGATGCACAGTGAGTAAGGAGGTGAATGGGCACTGATGGAGGAGATGAATGGACAGTAAGGGAGGAGGTGGATGGACACTGATGGAGGAGGTGGATCGACAGTGAGGGAGGAGATGAATGAGCAGTGAGGTAGGAGGTGGATGGACAGTGAGGGAGGAGATGAATGGACAGTGAGGTAGGAGGTGGATGGACAGTGAGGGAGGAGGTGGTTGGACAGTGATGGAGAAGGTTGATGGGCAGTGATGGAGGAGGTGGATGGATAGTGAGGGAGGAGATGAATGGGCAGTGAGGGAGGAGGTGGATGGACAGTGAGGGAGGAGGTGGATGGACAGTGATGATGGAGGTGGATGGGCAGTGAGTGAGGAGATGACTGGGCACTGATGGAGGAGATGAATGGACAGTGAGGGAGGAGATGAATGGGCAGTGAGGGGGGAGGTGGATGGACAGTGAGGGGGGAGGTGGATGGACAGTGATGGAGGAGGTGGATATGCAGTGATGGAGGAGGTGGTTGGACAGTGAGGGAGGAGATGAATGGGCAGTGAGGAAGGAGGTGGATGGGTACTGATGGAGGAGATGAATGGACAGTGACGGAGGAGATGAATGGGCAGTGAGGGAGGAGGTGGATGGACAGTGGGGTAGGAGGTGGATGGACAGTGATGGAGGAGTTGAATGTACAGTGAGGGAGGAGGTGGATGGACAGTGAGGGAGGAGTTGGATGGACAGTGAGCGAGGATGTGGATGGGCAGTGATGGAGGAGATGAATGGGCAGTGAGGGAGAAGGTGAATGGATAGTGAGGGAGGAGGTGGATGGACTGTGATAGAGGAGGTGGATGGGCAGTGATGGAGGAGGTGGATGAACAGTGATGGAGGAGGTGAATGGGCAGTAAGGGAGGAGGTGGATGGACAGTGAGGGAGTAGGTGGATGGACAGTAATGGAGGAGGTGGATGGGCAGTGATGGAGGAGGTGGATCCCAGTGAGGGAGGAGATGAATGGACAGTGAGGGAGGAGATGAATTGGCAGTGAGGGAGAAGGTGGATGGACAGTGATGGAGGAGGTCAATGGGCACTGATGGAGGGGATGAGTGGACAGTGAGGGAGGCGGTGGATGGGCAGAGATAGAGGAGGTGGATGGACGGTGATGGAGGAGGTGGATGTGCAGTGATGGAGGAGTTGAATGGGCAGTGAGGGAGGACGTGGATGGTCAGTCAGGCATGAGTTGGATGGGCAGTGAGGGAGGAGGTGGATAGACATTGAGGGAGGATGTGGATGGGCAGTAATGGAGGAGGTGGATGGACAATGAAGTAGGAGATGAATGGCCAGTGAGGGAGGAGATGGATGGGCAGTGAGGGAAGAGGCAGATGGACAGTGAGAGAGGAGGTGAATGGGTACTGATGGAGGAGATGAATGGACAGTCCAGGAGGAGATGGACGGGCAGTGAGGGAGGAGGTTGATGGACAGTGAGGGAGGAGGTGGATGGAAAGTGATGATGGAGGTGGATGGGCAGTGAGGGAGGAGATGTATGGGCAGTGAGGAAAGAGGCGGATGGACAGTGAGGGAGGAGGTGAATGGGCACTGATGGAGGGGATGAATGGACAGTGAGGGAGGAGATGGATGGGCAGTGATGGAGGAGGTGGATGGACAGTGAGGGATGAGGTGGATGGACAGTGAGGGAGAAGGTGAATGGGCAGTGATGGAGGAGATGAATGGACAGTGATGGAGGAGGTGGGTGTGCAGTGATGGACGAGGTGGATGGACAGTCAGGGAGGAGGTGGATGGACAGTGTTGGAGGAGGTGGATGGACAGTAAAGGAGGAGATGAATGGACACTGCGAGAGGAGATGGATGGGCAGTGAGGAAAGCGGCGGATGGACAGTGAGTGAGGAGGTGAATGGGCACTGATGGAGGAGATGAATGGACAGTAAGGGAGGAGGTGGATGGACACTGATGGAGAAGGTGGATGGGCAGTGATGGAGGAGTTGGATCAACAATGAGGGAGGAGATGAATGAGCAGTGAGGATGGAGGTGGATGGACAGTGAGGGAGAAGGTGGATGGACAGTGATGGAGGAGGTGGATGGGCAGTGATGGAGGAGGTGGATGGATAGTGAGGGAGGAGGTGGATGGACAGTGATAATGGAGGTGGATGGGCAGTGAGGGAGGAGATGAATGGGCACTGATGGAGGAGATGAATGGACAGTGAGGGAGGAGATGAATGGGCAGTGAGGGAGAAGGTGGATGGACAGTGAGGGGGGAGGTGGATGGACAGTGATGGAGGAGGTGGGTGTGCAGTGATGGAGGAGGTGGTTGGACAGTCAGGGAGGAGATGAATGGGCAGTGAGGGAGGAGGTGGATGGACAGTGGGGGAGGAGGTGGATGGACAGTGAGGGAGGAGGTGGATGGACTGTGAGGGAGGAGGTGGTTGGGCAGTTAGGGAGGAGGTGAATGGGCACTGATGGAGGAGATGAATGGACAGTGAGGGAGGAGGTGGATGGACAGTGAGGGAGGAGGTGGATGGACAGTGAGAGAGGAGGTGAATGGGCAGTGATGAAGGAGATGAATGGACAGTGAGGGAGGAGGTGGATGGACAGTGAGGGAGGAGGTGGATGGACAGTGAGGGAGGAGGTGGATGGACTGTGATGGAGGAGGTGGATGGGCAGCGATGGAGGAGGTGGATGAACAGTGATGGAGGAGGTGAATGGGCAGTTAGGGAGAAGGTGGATGGACAGTGAGGGAGGAGGTGATGGACAGTGATGGAGGAGGTGGATGGGCAGTGATGGAGGAGGTGGATCGCAGTGAGGGAGGAGATGAATGGACAGTGATGGAGGAGATGAATTGGCAGTGAGGGAGAAGGTGGATGGGCAGTGAGGGAGAAGGTGGATGGACAGTGAGGGAGGAGTTGAATGGACAGTGAGGGAGGAGGTGGATGGACAGTGATGGAGGAGGAGGATGGGCAGTAATGGAGGAGCTGAACGGACAGTGAGGGAGGAGATGAATGGGCAGTGAGGGAGGAGATGGATGGGCAGTGAGGGAAGAGGCGGATGGACAGTGAGGGAGGAGGTGAATGGGCACTGATGGAGGAGATGAATGGACAGTGAGGGAGGAGGTGGATGGACAGTGATGGAGGAGGTGGATGGGCAGTGATGGAGGAGGTGGATCACAGTGAGGGTGGAGATGAATGAGCAGTGAGGAAGGAGGACGATGGACAGTGAGGGAGGAGATGAATGGGCAGTGATGGAGGAGATGAATGGACAGTGAGGGAAGAGATGAATGGGCAGTGAGGGAGGAGATGGATGTGCAGTGAGGGATGAGGCGGATGGACAGTGAGGGAGGAGGTGAATGGGCACTGATGGAGGAGATGAATGGACAGTGAGGGAGGAGGTGGATGGACAGTGATGGAGGAGGTGGATGGGCAGTGATGGAGGAGGTGGATCACAGTGAGGGTGGAGATGAATGAGCAGTGAGGAAGGAAGAGGATGGACAGTGAGGGAGGAGATGAATGGGCAGTGAGGGAGGAGGTTGATGGACAGTGAGGGAGCAGGTGGATGGACAGTGTGATGGAGGTGGATGGGCAGTGAGTGAGGAGATGACTGGGCACTGATGGAGGAGATGAATGGACAGTGAGGGAGGAGATGAATGGGCAGTGAGGGGGGAGGTGGATGGACAGTGAGGGGGGAGGTGGATGGACAGTGATGGAGGAGGTGGATGTGCAGTGATGGAGGAGGTGGTTGGACAGTGAGGGAGGAGATGAATGTGCAGTGAGGGAGGAGGTGGATGGGTACTGATGGAGGAGATGAATGGACAGTGACGGAGGAGATGAATGGGCAGTGAGGGAGGAGGTGGATGGACAGTGGGGTAGGAGGTGGATGGACAGTGAGGGAGGAGGTGGATGGACTGTGAGGGAGGAGGTGGATGGGCAGTTAGGGAGGAGTTGAATGGGCACTGATGGAGGAGATGAATGTACAGTGAGGGAGGAGGCGGATCGACAGTGAGGGAGGAGGTGGATGAACAGTGAGAGAGGAGGTGAATGGGCAGTGATGGAGGAGATGAATGTACAGTGAGGGAGGAGGTGGATGGACAGTGAGGGAGGAGTTGGATGGACAGTGAGCGAGGTTGTGGATGGGCAGTGATGGAGGAGATGAATGGGCAGTGAGGGAGGAGGTGAATGGATAGTGAGGGAGGAGGTGGATGGACTGTGATAGAGGAGGTGGATGGGCAGTGATGGAGGAGGTGGTTGAACAGTGATGGAGGAGGTGAATGGGCAGTAAGGGAGGAGGTGGATGGACAGTGAGGGAGTAGGTGGATGGACAGTAATGGAGGAGGTGGATGGGCAGTGATGGAGGAGGTGGATCACAGTGAGGGAGGAGGTGAATGGACAGTGAGGGAGGAGATGAATTGGCAGTGAGGGAGAAGGTGGATGGACAGTGATGGAGGAGGTCAATGGGCACTGATGGAGGGGATGAGTGGACAGTGAGGGAGGAGGTGGATGGGCAGAGATAGAGGAGGTGGATGGACAGTGAGAGAGGAGATGAATGGGCAGTGAGGGAGGAGGTGGATGGATAGTCAGGGAGGAGGTGGATGGACAGTGTTGGAGGAGGTGGATGGACGGTAAAGGAGGAGATGAATGGGCACTGATGGAGGAGATGAATGGACAGTGAGGGAGGAGATGAATGGGCAGTGAGGGAGAAGGTGGATGGACAGTGAGGGGGGAGGTGGATGGACAGTGATGGAGGAGGTGGGTGTGCAGTGATGGAGGAGGTGGTTGGACAGTCAGGGAGGAGATGAATGGGCAGTGAGGGAGGAGGTGGATGGACAGTGGGGGAGGAGGTGGATGGACAGTGAGGGAGGAGGTGGATGGACTGTGAGGGAGGAGGTGGTTGGGCAGTTAGGGAGGAGGTGAATGGGCACTGATGGAGGAGATGAATGGACAGTGAGGAGGAGGTGGATGGACAGTCAGGGAGGAGGTGGATTGACAGTGAGAGAGGAGGTGAATGGGCAGTGATGAAGGAGATGAATGGACAGTGAGGGAGGAGGTGGATGGACAGTGAGGGAGGAGGTGGATGGACAGTGAGGGAGGAGGTGGATGGACTGTGATGGAGGAGGTGGATGGGCAGCGATGGAGGAGGTGGATGAACAGTGATGGAGGAGGTGAATGGGCAGTTAGGGAGAAGGTGGATGGACAGTGAGGGAGGAGGTGGATGGACAGTGATGGAGGAGGTGGATGGGCAGTGATGGAGGAGGTGGATCGCAGTGAGGGAGGAGATGAATGGACAGTGATGGAGGAGATGAATTGGCAGTGAGGGAGAAGGTGGATGGGCAGTGAGGGAGAAGGTGGATGGACAGTGAGGGAGGAGTTGAATGGACAGTGAGGGAGGAGGTGGATGGACAGTGATGGAGGAGGAGGATGGGCAGTAATGGAGGAGCTGAACGGACAGTGAGGGAGGAGATGAATGGGCAGTGAGGGAGGAGATGGATGGGCAGTGAGGGAAGAGGCGGATGGACAGTGAGGGAGGAGGTGAATGGGCACTGATGGAGGAGATGAATGGACAGTGAGGGAGGAGGTGGATGGACAGTGATGGAGGAGGTGGATGGGCAGTGATGGAGGAGGTGGATCACAGTGAGGGTGGAGATGAATGAGCAGTGAGGAAGGAGGACGATGGACAGTGAGGGAGGAGATGAATGGGCAGTGATGGAGGAGATGAATGGACAGTGAGGGAAGAGATGAATGGGCAGTGAGGGAGGAGATGGATGTGCAGTGAGGGAAGAGGCGGATGGACAGTGAGGGAGGAGGTGAATGGGCACTGATGGAGGAGATGAATGGACAGTGAGGGAGGAGGTGGATGGACAGTGATGGAGGAGGTGGATGGGCAGTGATGGAGGAGGTGGATCACAGTGAGGGTGGAGATGAATGAGCAGTGAGGAAGGAAGAGGATGGACAGTGAGGGAGGAGATGAATGGGCAGTGAGGGAGGAGGTTGATGGACAGTGAGGGAGCAGGTGGATGGACAGTGTGATGGAGGTGGATGGGCAGTGAGTGAGGAGATGACTGGGCACTGATGGAGGAGATGAATGGACAGTGAGGGAGGAGATGAATGGGCAGTGAGGGGGGAGGTGGATGGACAGTGAGGGGGGAGGTGGATGGACAGTGATGGAGGAGGTGGATGTGCAGTGATGGAGGAGGTGGTTGGACAGTGAGGGAGGAGATGAATGCGCAGTGAGGGAGGAGGTGGATGGGTACTGATGGAGGAGATGAATGGACAGTGACGGAGGAGATGAATGGGCAGTGAGGGAGGAGGTGGATGGACAGTGGGGTAGGAGGTGGATGGACAGTGAGGGAGGAGGTGGATGGACTGTGAGGGAGGAGGTGGATGGGCAGTTAGGGAGGAGTTGAATGGGCACTGATGGAGGAGATGAATGTACAGTGAGGGAGGAGGCGGATCGACAGTGAGGGAGGAGGTGGATGAACAGTGAGAGAGGAGGTGAATGGGCAGTGATGGAGGAGATGAATGTACAGTGAGGGAGGAGGTGGATGGACAGTGAGGGAGGAGTTCGATGGACAGTGAGCGAGGTTGTGGATGGGCAGTGATGGAGGAGATGAATGGGCAGTGAGGGAGGAGGTGAATGGATAGTGAGGGAGGAGGTGGATGGGCAGTGATGGAGGAGGTGGTTGAACAGTGATGGAGGAGGTGAATGGGCAGTAAGGGAGGAGGTGGATGGACAGTGAGGGAGTAGGTGGATGGACAGTAATGGAGGAGGTGGATGGGCAGTGATGGAGGAGGTGGATCACAGTGAGGGAGGAGGTGAATGGACAGTGAGGGAGGAGATGAATTGGCAGTGAGGGAGAAGGTGGATGGACAGTGATGGAGGAGGTCAATGGGCACTGATGGAGGGGATGAGTGGACAGTGAGGGAGGAGGTGGATGGGCAGAGATAGAGGAGGTGGATGGACAGTGAGAGAGGAGATGAATGGGCAGTGAGGGAGGAGGTGGATGGATAGTCATGGAGGAGGTGGATGGACAGTGTTGGAGGAGGTGGATGGACGGTAAAGGAGGAGATGAATGGACAGTGAGAGAGGAGATGGATGGGCAGTGAGGAAAGCGGCGGATGGAAAGTGAGTGAGGAGGTCAATGGACACTGATGGAGGAGATGAATGGACAGTAAGGGAGGAGGTGGATGGACACTGATGGAGGAGGTGAATGGGCAGTAAGGGAGGAGGTGGATGGACAGTGAGGGAGTAGGTGGATGGACAGTAATGGCGGAGGTGGATGGGCAGCGATGGAGGAGTTGGATCAACAGTGAGGGAGGAGATGAATGAGCAGTGAGGAAGGAGGTGGATGGACAGTGAGGCAGGAGGAGGTTGGACAATGATGGAGGAGGTGGATGGGCAGTGATGGAGGAGGTGGATGGATAGTGAGGGAGGAGATCAATGGGCAGTGAGGGAGGAGGTGGATGGACAGTGAGGGAGGAGGTGGATGGACAGTGATGATGGAGGTGGATGGGCAGTGAGGGAGGAGATGAATGGGCACTGATGGAGGAAATGAATGGACAGTGAGGGAGGAGATGAATGGGCAGTGACGGAGGAGGTGGATGAACAGTGGGGGAGGAGGTGGATGGACAGTGAGAGAGGACGTGGATGGACTGTGAGGGAGGAGGTGGTTGGGCAGTTAGGGAGGAGGTGAAGGGGCACTGATGGAGGAGATGAATGGACAGTGAGGGAGGAGGTGGTTGGGCAGTGAGAGAGGAGGTTAATGGGCAGTGATGGAGGAGATGAATGGACAGTGAGGGAGGAGATGAATTGGCAGTGAGGGAGAAGGTGGATTGACAGTGAGGGAGGAGTTGAATGGACAGTGAGGGAGGAGGTGGATGGACAGTGATGGAGGAGGTGGATGGGCAGTAATGGAGGAGCTGAACGGACAGTGAGGGAGGAGGTGGATTGACAGTGAGGGAGGAGGTGGATGGACAGTGACGGAGGGGGTGGATGGACTGTGATGGAGGAGGTGGATGGGCAGTGATGGAGGAGGTGGATGAACAGTGATGGAGGAGGTGAATGGGCAGTTAGGGAGGAGGTGGATGGACAGTGAGGGAGGAGTTGGATAGGCAGTGAGGGAGGAGTTGGATGGACAGTGAGGGAGGAGCTGGATGGACAGTGAGGGAGGAGGTGAATGGGCAGTGATGGAGGAGATGAATGGACAGTGAGGGAAGAGATGAATGGGCAGTGAGGGAGGAGATGGATGGGCAGTGAGGGAAGAGGCGGATGGACAGTGAGGGAGGAGGTGAATGGGCACTGATGGAGGAGATGAATGGACAGTGAGGGAAGAGGTGGATGGACAGTGATGGAGGAGGTGGATGGGCAGTGATGGAGGAGTTGGATCACAGTGAGGGTGGAGATGAATGAGCAGTGAGGAAGGAGGAGGATGGACAGTGAGGGAGGAGATGAATGGGCAGTGATGGAGGAGGTGGATGGATAGTGATGGAGGAGATGAATAGGCAGTGAGGAAGAAGGCGGATGGACAGTGAGGGAGGAGATGAATGGACTGTGAGGGAGGAGGTGGATGGACAGTGAGGGAGGAGGTGAATGGGCACTGAAGGAGGAGATGAATGGACAGTGAGGGAGGAGGTGGATGGACAGTGAGGGAGGAGGTGGATGAACAGTGAGAGAGGAGGTGAATGGGCAGTGATGGAGGAGATGAATGTACAGTGAGGGAGGAGGTGGATGGACAGTGAGGGAGGAGTTGGATGGACAGTGAGCGAGGATGTGGATGGGCAGTGATGGAGGAGATGAATGGGCAGTGAGGGAGGAGGTGGATGGATAGTGAGGGAGGAGGTGGATGGACTGTGATAGAGGAGGTGGATGGGCAGTGATGGAGGAGGTGGATGAACAGTGATGGAGGAGGTGAATGGGCAGTAAGGGAGGAGGTTGATGGACACTGAGGGAGTAGGTGGATGGACAGTAATGGAGGAGGTGGATGGGGAGTGATGGAGGAGGTGGATCACAGTGAGGGAGGAGATGAATGGACAGTGAGGGAGGAGATGAATTGGCAGTGAGGGAGAAGGTGGATGGACAGTGATGGAGGAGGTCAATGGGCACTGATGGAGGGGATGAGTGGACAGTGAGGGAGGAGATGAATTGGCAGTGAGGGAGAAGGTGGATGGACAGTGAGGGAGGAGTTGGATAGGCAGTGAGGGAGGAGTTGGATGGACAGTGATGGAGGAGGTGGATGGGCAGTAATGGAGGAGCTGAACGGACAGTGAGGGATGAGGTGGATGGACAGTGAGGGAGAAGGTGAATGGGCAGTGATGGAGGAGATGAATGGACAGTGAGGGAGGAGATGAATGGGCAGTGAGGGAGGAGGTGGATGGATAGTCAGGGAGGAGGTGGATGGACAGTGTTGGAGGAGGTGGATGGACGGTAAAGGAGGAGATGAATGGACAGTGAGAGAGGAGATGGATGGGCAGTGAGGAAAACGGCGGATGGAAAGTGAGTGAGGAGGTCAATCGACACTGATGGAGGAGATGAATGGACAGTAAGGGAGGAGGTGGATGGACACTGATGGAGGAGGTGGATGGGCAGCGATGGAGGAGTTGGATCGACAGTGAGGGAGAAGGTGAATGTGCAGTGATGGAGGAGATGAATGGACAGTGATGGAGGAGGTGGATGGGCAGTGACGGAGGAGGTGGATCACAGTGAGGGTGGAGATGAATGAGCAGTGAGGAAGGAGGAGGATGGACAGTGAGGGAGGAGATGAATGGGCATTGATGGAGGAGGTGGATGGACAGTGATGGAGGAGATGAATAGGCAGTGAGGAAGAAGGTGGATGGACAGTGAGGGAGGAGATGAATGGACTGTGAGGGCGGAGGTGGATGGACAATGAGGGAGGAGGTGAATGGGCACTGATGGAGGAGATGAATGGGCAGTGAGGGAGGAGCTGGATGGACAGTGAGGGAGGAGGTGGATGGACAGTGAGGGAGGAGGTGGATGGACAGTGAGAGAGGAGGTGAATGGGCAGAGATGCAGGAGATGAATGGACAGTGAGGGAGGAGGTGGATGGAGAGTGAGGGAGGAGGTGGATGGACAGTGAGGGAGGAGGTGGATGGGCAGTCATGGAGGAGATGAAAGGGCAGTGAGGGAGGAGGTGGATGGATAGTGGGGAGGAGGTGTGTGGACTGTGATGGAGGAGGTGGATGGGCAGTGATGGAGAAGGTGGATGAACAGTGATGGACGAGGTGAATGGGCAGTTAGGGAGCAGGTGGATGGACAGTGAGGGAGGAGGTGGATGGACAGTGATGGAGGAGGTGAATGGGCAGTGAACGAGGAGGTGGATGGACAGTGAGGGAGGAGGTGAATGGGCAGTGATGCAGGAGGAGGATAGGCAGTGATGGATGCGGTGGATGGACAGTTAGGGAGGAGATGAATGGGCAGTGAGGAAGACGGTGGATGGACAGTGAGGGAGGAGATGAATGGACAGTGAGGGAGGAGGTGCATGGATAGTGTGGGAGGAGGTGAATGGGCAGTGATGGAGGAGAAGAATGGACAGTGAAGGAGAAGGTGGATAGACATTGAGGGAGGAGGCGGATGGACAGTGAGGGAGAAAATCAATGGGCAGTGAGGGAGGAGGTGGATGGACAGTGATGTAGGTGGTGGATGGACAGTAATGGAGGAGGTGGATGGGCAGTAATGGAGGAGGTGGATGGACAATGAGGTCGGAGATGAATGGCCAGTGAGGGAGGAGATGGATGGGCAGTGAGGGAAGAGGCAGATGTACAGTGAGAGAGGAGGTGAATGGGCACTGATGGAGGAGATGAATAGACAGTCAGGGAGGAGGTGGACGGGCAGTAAGGGAGGAGGTTGATGGACAGTGAGGGAGGAGGTGGATGGACAGTGATGATGGAGGTGGATGGGCAGTAAGGGAGGAGATGTATGGGCAGTGAGGAAAGAGGCGAATGGACAGTGAGGGAGGAGGTGGATGGACAGTGAGGGAGGAGGTGGATAGACTGTGATGGAGGAGGTGGAAGGGCAGTGATGGAGGAGGTGGATGAACAGTGATGGAGGAGGTGAATGGGCAGTTAGGGAGGGGGCGGATGGACAGTGAGGGAGGAGGTGGATGGACAGTGATGGAGGAGGTGGATGGGCAGTGATGGAGGAGGTGGATCACAGTGAGGGAGGAGATGATTGGACAGTGAGGGGGGAGATGAATTGGCAGTGAGGGAGAAGGTGGATGGACAGCGAGGTGGGAGTTGAATGGACAGTGAGGGAGGAGGTGGATGGACAGTGATGGAGGAGTTGGATGGGCAGTAATGGAGGAGCTGAACGGACAGTGAAGGAGGAGGTGGATGGACAGTGAGGGAGGAGGTGGATAGGCAGTGAGGGATGAGTTGGATGGACAGTGAGGGAGGAGGTGGATGGACACTGAGGGAGGAGCTGAATGGGCAGTGATGGAGGAGATGAATGGACAGTGAGGGAGGAGATGAATGGGCAGTGAGGGAGGAGATGGATGGGCAGTGAGGGAAGAGGCGGATGGAGAGTGAGGGAGGAGGTGAATGGGCACTGATGGAGGAGATCAATGGACAGTGAGGGAGGAGGTGGATTGACAGTGATGGAGGAGGTGGATGCGCAGTGATGGAGGAGGTGGATGGACAGTGATGGAGGAGATGAATAGGCAGTGAGGAAGAAGGCGGATGGACAGTGAGGGAGGAGATGAATGGACTGAGAGGGAGGAGGTGGATGGACAGTGAGGGAGGAGGTGAATGGGCACTGATGGATGAGATGAATGGACAGTGAGGGAGGAGCTGGATGGACAGTGAGGGAGCAGGTGGATGGACAGTGAGGGAGGAGGTGAATGGGCAGTGATGGAGGAGATAAATGGACAGTGAGGGAGGAGATGAATGGGCAGTGAGGGAGGAGGTGGATGGACAGTGAGAGAGGAGGTGGATGGACAGTGATGGAAGATGTGGATGGGCAGTGTTGGAGGAGGTGGATGTACAGTGAGGGAGGAGATGAATGGACCGGAGGGAGGAGGTGGATGGACAGTGAGGGAGGTATTGGATGGACAGTGAGCAAGGAGATGAATGGGCAGTGAGGGACGCGGTGGATGGACTGTGAGGGAGGAGGTGGATGGACAGTGATGGAGGAGGTGGATGGACAGTGAGGGAGGAGATAAATGGACAGTGAGAGAGGAGATGTATGGGCAGTGAGGAAAGAGGCGGATGGACAGTGAGGGAGAAGGTGAATGGGCACTGATGGAGGAGATGAATGGACCGTGAGGGTGGAGGTGGATGGGCAGTGATGGAGGAGGTGTATGGACAGTGAGGGATGAGGTGGATGGACAGTGATTTTAGAAGGTGAATGGGCAGTGATGGAGGAGATAAATGGACAGTGAGGGAGGAGATGAATGGGCAGTGAGGGAGGAGGTGGATGGACAGTCAGGGAGGAGGTGGATGGACAGTGTTGGAGGAGGTGGATGGACAGTAATGGAGGCGATGAATGGACAGTGAGAGAGGAGATGGATGGGCAGTGAGGAAAGAGGCAGATGGACAGTGAGTGAGGAGGTGAAAGGGCACTGATGGAGGAGATGAATGGACAGTAAGGGAGGAGGTTGATGGACACTGATGGAGGAGGTGGATGGGCAGTGATGGAGGAGTTGGATCGACAGTGAGGGAGGAGAGGAATGAGCAGTGAGGTAGGAGGTGGATGGACAGTAAGGGAGGAGATGAATGGACAGTGAGGGAGGAGGTGGATGGACAGTGAGGGAGGAGGTGGATGGACAGTGATGGAGGAGGTGGATGGGCAGTGAGTGAGGAGATGACTGGGCACTGACGGAGGAGATGAATGGACAGCGAGGGAGGAGATTAATGGGCAGTGAGGGAGGAGGTGGATGGACAGTGAGGGGGGAGGTGGATGGACAGTGATGGAGGAGGTGGATGTGCAGTGATGGAGGAGGTGGTTGGGCAGTGAGGGAGGAGATGAATGGGCACTGAGGGAGGAGGTGGATGGGGACTGATGGAGGAGATGAATGGACAGTGAGGGAGGAGGTGGATGGACAGTGGGGTAGGAGGTGGATGGACAGTGAGGGAGGAGGTGGATGGACTGTGAGGGAGGAGCTGGATGGGCAGTTAGGGAGGAGGTGAATGGGCACTGATGGAGGAGATGAATGGACAGTGAGGGAGGAGGTGGATGGACAGTGAGGGAGGAGGTGGATGGACAGTGAGAGATGAGGTGAATGGGCAGTGATGGAGGAGATGAATGGACAGTGAGGGAGGAGGTGGATGGACAGTGAAGGAGGAGTTGGATGGACAGTGAGCCAGGATGTGGATGGGCAGTGATGGAGGAGATGAATGGGCAGTGAGGGAGGAGGTGGATGGATAGTGAGGGAGGAGGTGGATGGACTGTGATGGAGGAGGTGGATGGGCAGTGATGGAGGAGGTGGATGAACAGTGATGGAGGAGGTGAATGGGCAGTTAGGGAGGAGGTGGATGGACAGTGAGGGAGTAGGTGGATGAACAGTGATGGAGGAGGTCGATGGGCACTGATGGAGGGGATGAGTGGACAGTGAGGGATGAGGTGGATCAGCAGCGATGGAGGAGGTGGATGGACAGTGAGGGATGAGGTGGATGGACAATGAGGGAGGAGATGAATGGACAGTGAGAGAGGAGATGGATGGGCAGTGAGGAAGGAGGTGGATGGACAGTGAGGGAGGAGGAGGATGGACAGTGATGGAGGAGGTGGATGGGCAGTGATGGAGGAGGTGGATGGATAGTGAGGGAGGAGATCAATGGACTGTAAGGGAGGAGGTGGATGGACACTGATGTAGGAGGTGGATGGGCAGCGATGGAGGAGTTGGATCGACAGTGAGGGAGGAGATGAATGAGCAGTGAGGAAGGAGGTGGATGGACAGTGAGGGAGGAGGAGGATGGACAGTGATGGAGGAGGTGGATGGATAGTGAGGGAGGAGATCAATGGGCAGTGAGGGAGGAGGTGGATGGACAGTGAGGGAGGAGGTGCATGGACAGTGATGATGGAGGTGGATGGGCAGTGAGGGAGGAGATGAATGGGCACTGATGGAGGAGATGAATGGACAGTGAGGGAGGAGATGAATTGGCAGTGAGGGAGGAGGTGGATGAACAGTGGGGGAGGAGGTGGATGGACAGTGAGGGAGGAGCTGGATGGACTGTGAGGGAGGAGGTGGTTGCACAGTTAGGGAGGAGGTGAATGGGCACTGATGGAGGAGATGAATGGACAGTGAGGGAGGAGGTGGATGGACAGTGAGGGAGGAGGTGGTTGGACAGTGAGAGAGGAGGTGAATGGGCAGTGATGGAGGAGATGAATGGACAGTGAGGGAGGAGGTGGATGGACAGTGAGGGAGGAGGTGGATGGACAGTGAGGGAGGAGGTGGATGGGCAGTGATGGAGGACATGAATGGGCAGTGAGGGAGGAGGTGGATGGATAGTGAGGGAGGAGGTGGATGGACTGTGATGGAGCAGGTGGATGGGCAGTAATGGAGGAGGTGGATGAACAGTGATGGAGGAGGTGAATGGGCAGTTAGGGAGGAGGTGGATGGGCAGTGAGGGAGGAGGTGGATGGACAGTGATGGATGAGGTGGATGGGCAGTGATGGAGGAGGTGGATCACAGTAAGGGAGGAGATGAATGGACAGTGAGGGAGGAGATGAATTGGCAGTGAGGGAGAAGGTGGATGGACAGTGAGGGAGGAGTTGAATGGACAGTGAGGGAGGAGGTGGATGGACAGTGATGGAGGAGGTGGATGGACAGTGATGGAAGATGTGGATGGGCAGTGTTGGAGGAGCTGGATGGACAGTGATGGAGGAGGTGGATGGGCAGTAATTGAGGAGGTGGATGAACAGTGATGGAGGAGGTGAATGGGCAGTTAGGGAGGAGGTGGATGGGCAGTGAGGGAGGAGGTGGATGGACAGTGATGGATGAGGTGGATGGGCAGTGATGGAGGGGGTGGATCACAGTGAGAGAGGAGATGAATGGACAGTGAGGGAGGAGATGAATTGGCAGTGAGGGAGAAGGTGGATGGACAGTGAGGGAGGAGTTGAATGGACAGTGAGGGAGGAGGTGGATGGACAGTGATGGAGGAGGTGGATGGGCAGTAATGGAGGAGCTGAACGGACAGTAAGGGAGGAGGTGGATGGACAGTGAGGGAGGAGGTGGATGGACAATGAGGGAGGAGTTCAATGGACTGTGAAGGAGGAGGTGGATGGACAGTGAGGGAGGAGGTGGATGGACAGTGAGGGAGGAGGTGGATAGGCAGTGAGGGAGGAGTTGGATGGACAGTGACGGAGGAGGTGGATGGACAGTGAGGGAGGAGGTGAATGGGCAGTGAGGGAAGAGGCGGATGGAGAGTGATGGAGGAGGTGAATGGGCACTGATGGAGGAGATGAATGGACAGTGAGGGAGGAGATGAATGGGCAGTGAGGGAGGAGGTGGATGGACAGTCAGGGAGGAGTTGGATGGGCAGTGTTGGAGGAGGTGGATGGACAGTAAAGGAGGAGACGAATGGACAGTGAGAGAGGAGATGGATGGGCAGTGAGGAAAGAGGCGGATGGAGAGTGAGGGAGGAGGTGAATGGGCACTGATGGAGGAGATTAATGGACAGTGAGGGAGAAGGTGGATTGACAGTGATGGAGGAGGTGGATGGGCAGTGATGGAGGAGGTGGATCACAGTGAGGGTGGAGATGAATGAGCAGTGAGGAAGGAGGAGGATGGACAGTGAGGGAGGAGATGAATGGGCAGTGATGGAGGAGGTGGATGGACAGTGATGGAGGAGATGAATAGGCAGTGAGGGAAGAGGTGACGGACAGTGAGGGAGGAGGTGGATGGACAGTGATGGAAGATGTGGATGGGCATTGTTGAGGAGGTGGATGGACAGTGATGGAGGAGGTGGATGGGCAGTGATGGAGGAGGTGGATCACAGTGAGGGAGGATATGAATGGACAGTGAGGGAGGAGATGAAATGGCAGTGAGGGAGAAGGTGGATGGACAGTGAGGGAGGAGTTGAATGGACAGTGAGGGAGGAGGTGGATGGACAGTGATGGAGGAGGTGGATGGGCACTGATGGAGGGGATAAGTGAACAGTGAGGGAGGAGGTGGATGGGCAGTGATGGAGGAGGTGGATGGACAGTGAGGGATGAGGTGGATGGACAGTGAGGGAAAGGTGAATGGGCAGTAATGGAAGAGATGAATGGACAGTGAGGGAGGAGATGAATGGGCAGTGAGGGAGGAGGTGGATGGACAGTGAGGGAGGAGGTGGATGGACATTGATGGAGGAGGTGGATGGGCAGTGATGGAGGAGGTGGATGGATATTGAGGGAGGAGATCAGTGGGCAGTGACGGAGGAGGTGGATGGACAGTGAGCGAGGAGGTGGATGGACAGTGATGATGGAGGTGGATGGGCAGTGAGGGAGAGATGAATGGGCACTGATGGAGGAGATGAATGGACAGTGAGGGAGGAGATGAATGGGCAGTGAGGGAGGAGGTGGATGGACAGTGAGAGGGAGGTGGATGGACAATGATGGAAGAGGTGGGTGTGCAGTGATGGAGGAGGTGGTTGGACAGTCAGGGAGGAGATGAATGGGCAGTGAGGGAGGAGGTGGATGGGCACTGATGGAGGAGATGAATGGACAGTGAGGGAGGAGATGAATGGGCAGTGAGGGAGGAGGTGGATGGACAGTGGGGGAGGAGGTGGATGGACAGTGAGGGATGAGGTGGATGGACGGTGAGGGAGGAGGTGGTTGGGCAGTTAGGGAGGAGGTGAATGGGCACTGATGCAGGCGAACAATGGACAGTGAGGGAGGAGGTGGCTGGACAGTGACGGAGGAGGTGGATGGACAGTGAGAGAGGAGGTGAATGGGCAGTAATGGAGTAGATGAATGGACAGTGAGGGAGGAGGTGGATGGACAGTGAGGGAGGAGGTGGATGGGCAGTGATGGTGGACATGAATGGGCAGTGAGGGAGGAGGTGGATGGATAGTGAGGAGGAGGTGGATGGACTGTGATGGAGGAGGTGGATGGGCATTGATGGAGGAGGTGGATCACAGTGAGGGAGGAGATGAATGGACAGTGAGGGAGGAGGTGGATAGGCAGTGAGGGAGGAGTTGGATGGACAGTGAGGGAGGAGGTGGATGGACAGTGAGGGAGGAGGTGAATGGGCAGTGATGGAGGAGATGAATGGACAGTCAGGGAGGAGATGAATGGGCAGTGAGGGAGGAGATGGATGGGCAGTGAGGGAAGAGGCGGTTGGAGAGTGAGGGAGGAGGTGAATGGGCACTGATGGAGGAGATTAATGGACAGTGAGGGAGAAGGTGGATTGACAGTGATGGAGGAGGTGGCTGGGCAGTGATGGAGGAGGTGGATCACAGTGAGGGTGGAGATGAATGAGCAGTGAGGAAGGAGGAGGATGGACAGTGAGGGAGGAGATGAATGGGCAGTGATGGAGGAGGTGGATGGACAGTGATGGAGGAGATGAATAGGCAGTGAGGGAAGATGTGGACGGACAGTGAGGGAGGAGGTGGATGGACAGTGATGGAAGATGTGGATGGGCAGTGTTGGGGGAGGTGGATGGACAGTGATGGAGGAGGTGGATGGGCAGTGATGGAGGAGGTGGATCACAGTGAGGGAGGAGATGAATGGACAGTGAGGGAGGAGATGAAATGGCAGTGAGGGAGAAGGTGGATGGAAAGTGAGGGAGGAGTTGAATGGACAGTGAGGGAGGAGGTGGATGGACAGTGATGGAGGAGGTGGATGGGCACTGATGGAGGGGATGAGTGGACAGTGAGGGAGGAGGTGGATGGGCAGTGATGGAGGAGGTGGATGGACAGTGAGGGATGAGGTGGATGGACAGTGAGGGAAAGGTGAATGGGCAGTAATGGTAGAGATGAATGGACAGTGAGGGAGGAGATGAATGGGCAGTGAGGGAGGAGGTGGATGGACAGTGAGGAGGAGGTGGATGGACATCGATGGAGGAGGTGGATGGGCAGTGATGGAGGAGGTGGATGGATATTGAGGGAGGAGATCAATGGGCAGTGAGGAGGAGGTGGATGGACAGTGAGCGAGGAGGTGGATGGACAGTGATGATGGAGGTGGATGGGCAGTGAGGGAGGAGATGAATGGGCACTGATGGAGGAGATGAATGGACACTGAGGGAGGAGATGAATGGGCAGTGAGGGAGGAGGTGCATGGACAGTCAGGGAACAGGTGAATGGGCAGTGAGGGAGGAGGTGGATGGGCACTGATGCAGGCGATGAATGGACAGTGAGGGAGGAGGTGGATGGACAGTGAGGGAGGAGGTGGATGGACAGTGAGAGAGGAGGTGAATGGGCAGTGATGGAGGAGATGAATGGACAGTGAGGGAGGAGGTGGATGGACAGTGAGGAGGAGGTGGATGGACAGTGAGGGAGGAGGTGGATGGGCAGTGATGGTGGACATGAATGGGCAGTGAGGGAGGAGGTGGATGGATAGTGAGGGAGGAGGTGGATGGACTGTGATGGAGGAGGTGGATGGGCATTGATGGAGGAGGTGGATGAACAGTGATGGAGGAGGTGAATGGGCAGTTAGGGAGCAGGTGGATGGACAGTGAGGGAGGAGGTGGATGGACAGTGATGGATGAGGTGGATGGGCAGTGATGGAGGAGGTGTATCACAGTGAGGGAGGAGATGAATGGACAGTGAGGGAGGAGATGAATTGGCAGTGAGGGAAAAGGTGGATGGACAGTGAGGGAGGAGTTGAATGGACAGTGAGGGTGGAGGTGGATGGACAGTGAGGGAGGAGGTGGATGGACAGTGAGGGAGGAGGTGGATGGACAGTGATGGAAGATGTGGATGGGCAGTGTTGGAGGAGGTGTATGTACAGTGAGGGAGGAGATGAATGGACAGGAGGGAGGAGGTGGATGGACAGTGAGGGAGGTGGAGGACGGACAGCTAGAGAGGAGATGTATGGGCAGTGAGGAAAGAGGCAGATGGACAGTGAGGAGGAGGTGAATTGGCACTGATGGAGGAGATGAATGGACAGTGAGGGAGGAGGTGGATGGGCAGTGATGGAGGAGGTGGATGGACAGTGAGGGATGAGGTGGATGAACAGTGAGGGAGAAGGTGATTGTGCAGTGATGGAGGAGATGAATGGACAGTGAGGGAGGAGATGAATGGGCAGTGAGGGAGGAGGTGGATGGACAGTCAGGGAGGAGTTGGATGGGCAGTGTTGGAGGAGGTGGATGGACAGTAAAGGAGGAGACGAATGGACAGTGAGAGAGGAGATGGATGGGCAGTGAGGAAAGAGGCGGATGGAGAGTGAGGGAGGAGGTGAATGGGCACTGATGGAGGAGATTAATGGACAGTGAGGGAGAAGGTGGATTGACAGTGATGGAGGAGGTGGATGGGCAGTGATGGAGGAGGTGGATCACAGTGAGGGTGGAGATGAATGAGCAGTGAGGGAGGAGGTGGATGGACAGTGAGGGAGGAGGTGGATGGACATTGATGGAGGAGGTGGATGGGCAGTGATGGAGGAGGTGGATGGATATTGAGGGAGGAGATCAGTGGGGCAGTGAGGGAGGAGGTGGATGGACAGTGAGCGAGGAGGTGGATGGACAGTGATGATGGAGGTGGATGGGCAGTGAGGGAGGAGATGAATGGGCACTGATGGAGGAGATGAATGGACAGTGAGGGAGGAGATGAATGGGCAGTGAGGGAGGAGGTGGATGGACAGTGAGGGGGGAGGTGGATGGACAATGATGGAAGAGGTGGGTGTGCAGTGATGGAGGAGGTGGTTGGACAGTCAGGGAGGAGATGAATGGGCAGTGAGGGAGGAGGTGGATGGGCACTGATGGAGGAGATGAATGGACAGTGAGGGAGGAGATGAATGGGCAGTGAGGGAGGAGGTGGATGGACAGTGGGGGAGGAGGTGGATGGACAGTGAGGGATGAGGTGGATGGACGGTGAGGGAGGAGGTGGTTGGGCAGTTAGGGAGGAGGTGAATGGGCACTGATGCAGGCGATGAATGGACAGTGAGGGAGGAGGTGGATGGACAGTGAGGGAGGAGGTGGATGGACAGTGAGAGAGGAGGTGCATGGGCAGTGATGGTGGAGATGAATGGACAGTGAGGAGGAGGTGGATGGACAGTGAGGGAGGAGGTGGATGGACAGTGAGGGAGGAGGTGGATGGGCAGTGATGGTGGACATGAATGGGCAGTGAGGGAGGAGGTGGATGGATAGTGAGGAGGAGGTGGATGGACTGTGATGGAGGAGGTGGATGGGCATTGATGGAGGAGGTGGATGAACAGTGATGGAGGAGATGAATGGACAGTGAGGGAGGAGGTGGATAGGCAGTGAGGGAGGAGTTGGATGGACAGTGAGGGAGGAGGTGGATGGACAGTGAGGGAGGAGGTGAATGGGCAGTGATGGAGGAGATGAATGGACAGTGAGGGAGGAGATGAATGGGCAGTGAGGGAGGAGATGGATGGGCAGTGAGGGAAGAGCGATGGAGAGTGAGGGAGGAGGTGAATGGGCACTGATGGAGGAGATTAATGGACAGTGAGGGAGAAGGTGGATTGACAGTGATGGAGGAGGTGGCTGGGCAGTGATGGAGGAGGTGGATCACAGTGAGGGTGGAGATGAATGAGCAGTGAGGAAGGAGGAGGATGGACAGTGAGGGAGGAGATGAATGGGCAGTGATGGAGGAGGTGGATGGACAGTGATGGAGGAGATGAATAGGCAGTGAGGGAAGATGTGGACGGACAGTGAGGGAGGAGGTGGATGGACAGTGATGGAAGATGTGGATGGGCAGTGTTGGAGGAGGTGGATGGACAGTGATGGAGGAGGTGGATGGGCAGTGATGGAGGAGGTGGATCACAGTGAGGGAGGAGATGAATGAACAGTGAGGGAGGAGATGAAATGGCAGTGAGGGAGAAGGTGGATGGACAGTGAGGGAGGAGTTGAATGGACAGTGAGGGAGGAGGTGGATGGACAGTGATGGAGGAGGTGGATGGGCACTGATGGAGGGGATGAGTGGACAGTGAGGGAGGAGGTGGATGGGCAGTGATGGAGGAGGTGGATGGACAGTGAGGGATGAGGTGGATGAACAGTGAGGGAGAAGGTGATTGTGCAGTGATGGAGGAGATGAATGGACAGTGAGGGAGGAGATGAATGGGCAGTGAGGGAGGAGGTGGATGGACAGTCAGGGAGGAGTTGGATGGGCAGTGTTGGAGGAGGTGGATGGACAGTAAAGGAGGAGACGAATGGACAGTGAGAGAGGAGATGGATGGGCAGTGAGGAAAGAGGCGGATGGAGAGTGAGGGAGGAGGTGAATGGGCACTGATGGAGGAGATTAATGGACAGTGAGGGAGAAGGTGGATTGACAGTGATGGAGGAGGTGGATGGGCAGTGATGGAGGAGGTGGATCACAGTGAGGGTGGAGATGAATGAGCAGTGAGGGAGGAGGTGGATGGACAGTGAGGGAGGAGGTGGATGGACATTGATGGAGGAGGTGGATGGGCAGTGATGGAGGAGGTGGATGGATATTGAGGGAGGAGATCAGTGGGCAGTGAGGGAGGAGGTGGATGGACAGTGAGCGAGGAGGTGGATGACAGTGATGATGGAGGTGGATGGGCAGTGAGGGAGGAGATGAATGGGCACTGATGGAGGAGATGAATGGACAGTGAGGGAGGAGATGAATGGGCAGTGAGGGAGGAGGTGGATGGACAGTGAGGGGGGAGGTGGATGGACAATGATGGAAGAGGTGGGTGTGCAGTGATGGAGGAGGTGGTTGGACAGTCAGGGAGGAGATGAATGGGCAGTGAGGGAGGAGGTGGATGGGCACTGATGGAGGAGATGAATGGACAGTGAGGGAGGAGATGAATGGGCAGTGAGGGAGGAGGTGATGGACAGTGGGGGAGGAGGTGGATGGACAGTGAGGATGAGGTGGATGGACGGTGAGGGAGGAGGTGGTTGGGCAGTTAGGGAGGAGGTGAATGGGCACTGATGCAGGCGATGAATGGACAGTGAGGGAGGAGGTGGATGGACAGTGAGGGAGGAGGTGGATGGACAGTGAGAGAGGAGGTGCATGGGCAGTGATGGTGGAGATGAATGGACAGTGAGGGAGAGGTGGATGGACAGTGAGGGAGGAGGTGGATGGACAGTGAGGGAGGAGGTGGATGGGCAGTGATGGTGGACATGAATGGGCAGTGAGGGAGGAGGTGGATGGATAGTGAGGGAGGAGGTGGATGGACTGTGATGGAGGAGGTGGATGGGCATTGATGGAGGAGGTGGATGAACAGTGATGGAGGAGATGAATGGACAGTGAGGGAGGAGGTGGATAGGCAGTGAGGGAGGAGTTGGATGGACAGTGAGGGAGGAGGTGGATGGACAGTGAGGGAGGAGGTGAATGGGCAGTGATGGAGGAGATGAATGGACAGTGAGGGAGGAGATGAATGGGCAGTGAGGGAGGAGATGGATGGGCAGTGAGGGAAGAGGCGGATGGAGAGTGAGGGAGGAGGTGAATGGGCACTGATGGAGGAGATTAATGGACAGTGAGGGAGAAGGTGGATTGACAGTGATGGAGGAGGTGGCTGGGCAGTGATGGAGGAGGTGGATCACAGTGAGGGTGGAGATGAATGAGCAGTGAGGAAGGAGGAGGATGGACAGTGAGGGAGGAGATGAATGGGCAGTGATGGAGGAGGTGGATGGACAGTGATGGAGGAGATGAATAGGCAGTGAGGGAAGATGTGACGGACAGTGAGGGAGGAGGTGGATGGACAGTGATGGAAGATGTGGATGGGCAGTGTTGGAGGAGGTGGATGGACAGTGATGGAGGAGGTGGATGGGCAGTGATGGAGGAGGTGGATCACAGTGAGGGAGGAGATGAATGAACAGTGAGGGAGGAGATGAAATGGCAGTGAGGGAGAAGGTGGATGGACAGTGAGGAGGAGTTGAATGGACAGTGAGGGAGGAGGTGGATGGACAGTGATGGAGGAGGTGGATGGGCACTGATGGAGGGGATGAGTGGACAGTGAGGGAGGAGGTGGATGGCAGTGATGGAGGAGGTGGATGGACAGTGAGGGATGAGGTGGATGAACAGTGAGGGAGAAGGTGATTGTGCAGTGATGGAGGAGATGAATGGACAGTGAGGGAGGAGATGAATGGGCAGTGAGGGAGGAGGTGGATGGACAGTCAGGGAGGAGTTGGATGGGCAGTGTTGGAGGAGGTGGATGGACAGTAAAGGAGGAGACGAATGGACAGTGAGAGAGGAGATGGATGGGCAGTGAGGAAAGAGGCGATGGAGAGTGAGGGAGGAGGTGAATGGGCACTGATGGAGGAGATTAATGGACAGTGAGGGAGAAGGTGGATTGACAGTGATGGAGGAGGTGGATGGGCAGTGATGGAGGAGGTGGATCACAGTGAGGGTGGAGATGAATAAGCAGTGAGGGAGGAGGTGGATGGACAGTGAGGGAGGAGGTGGATGGACATTGATGGAGGAGGTGGATGGGCAGTGATGGAGGAGGTGGATGGATATTGAGGGAGGAGATCAGTGGGCAGTGAGGGAGGAGGTGGATGGACAGTGAGCGAGGAGGTGGATGGACAGTGA